>NC_089790.1:39266706-39341706 GCF_040412425.1 Macrobrachium rosenbergii
AAAATTTCTAACTATATGTCCAACTTCTTATTCGTATGGTACTATAAAGACTCATAAACAAGGTAATCCAGTGAGACTTATTACAAGCTCTGTTGGTTCATTTGCCTACAAACTATCGAAATGGCTGGTTGAAATACTTACACCTCTAGTGGGCACTGTCTCGGGATGTTCTCTTGATAATAATGTAGGTTTTACAGTCATCTTCAAAATGTTAACCCAAATTATGACTTTATAATTTTGAGTTTTGACGTTAGTTCTCTCTTTACAAAGGTGCCAGTAGATGACCTGTTAGAGTTTTTAGATGATTAGATGAAAAAACATGTTTTCGTACTGCCGCATCAAGCTTTAATAGCCCTTATAAAATTGTGTATCAGAGGTTGAAAGTTTACTTTCAGTGGTAATTATTATGAGCAGAAATTCGGTATGGCCATGGGAAATCCTCTTTCTCCTATACTTAGTAATCTACACATGGAGTTTTTCGAGAGAAAATATTTACCGAACTTATTGCCAAGAGGTGTGATATGGGTACGATGTGTGGATGACATCTTTTGTTCGTGGCCAGTCAAAAGGAACCTAAACAACTTTCTCAGTAGATAAAATGCACTACCACCCTTCCTAAAGTTCACCCTTGAGATTGAAGAAGACGGAAAATTGCTATTTTTAGACGTGTTAGTACATAGATCTGATAGAAAGTTCAAATTTTCCGTCTATAGGAAGCCCACAAATATCTGTTCTTACTTTCATTTGTATTCTAACCATCCATTTAAAACTAAGATTGCCGTTTTTTCTGCTATGTACTTAAGGGCACTGTCGGTCAGTAGCCCGGAAGTTTTGCATCTGAAAAATGTACGAACTGTTTAACGATCATACTACCTATATATATATAATATATATATATATATATATATATATATATATATATATATATATATATATATATATATTATACACATATATATACAGTATATATCATATATGTGTGTATAATATATATAGATATATAAAATTTATAATACATATAATATATATATATACATATATATATAATCTATATATATATATATAACAAGTAGTATATGTATATGTATATATATATATATATATATATATATATATATATATATATATAATATATATATATATATATATATATATATATATATATATATATATATAAACAAGTAGTATATATATATATATATATATATATATATATATATATATATATATATATATATATATATGTGTTGTATATATGTATTGTATATATATATTATATACATAGGATATATATATGTATATATATATATATATATATATATATATATATATCTTATACTCTAATATTGTATATGTAGTATATTATTACAAAATATACATATATACAGTATATATGCATATAATAAATATATATGTATGTATTTATGTATATTGTACATGTATATACATATATATATTACAAAATATATATATATATATATATATACTATATATATATATATATATATAAATATATATATATATGTGTGTGATATGTTTTTCATATATTGTACATAATATGTACAATATATATATATAACTATATATATATATATATATATATATATATATATATATATATATTATAAATATAATATATATATATATATATATATATATATATATATATATATATATATATATATATATATATATATTTACATGTATATGATATAAATAATATATTATATTTATATCATATATATAAAATATATATATAATATATATATATATATATATATATATATACTGTGTATTGTTTTTATATGTTATATATACATAATATATAAATAGACATATGTGTATTATGTATACTTTTATATTTTATATAAGAATATATAACTAGATATGTATTACACACACACACACACACCCACACCCAGACACACACACACACACACACACAATCTACACACATGGATATTTTATATAAATATATATATATATATATATATATATATGTATATATATATGTGTGTGTATATGTATACTCTGTATTGTTTTTTATATTATATATACATAATATATAAATAGACATATGTACCATTATGTATACTTCACCCTTTATATTGAATATATAACTAGATATGTATTACACACATACACACCCACACCCAGACACACACACACACACACACACACACACACACACACACACACAAATATCTGTATATATATATATATATATATAATATATATATATAAAACTAAGATTGCTATATATATAGTGGCCGGATAGTTTTGCATCATATAAAAATATATATATATATATATATATATATATATATATATATATATATATATATATATATATATATATATATATATATATATATATATATATATATATATATATATATACATATATATATATATATACTGTATATATTATATCTATATATAATTGTGTGTATATATGTACACATACATATATATACATATGTATAATATATATAATATATATATATATGGATATATATACATACATATATATGTAAATATACTTATATGTATGTATATACAATATAGACCACTGCACAACAGACAAATAGATTTTAGCAACAAAATAAAGTTTCCGTACGACGAAAAAATCCAAAAAGCCACCGAACAACTCAGGTCTAACAATCCTTTTATTTTCCATTATCCCAAGTCCGTCGGGAGCTCACTCATTAACGCATACTTAAATAACAAGTGGGGAGCCGGGTTTACAAGATACCGTGCAGCAGTTGTAATGACATTTACGTATATATAGATAGGTAGATCGCTATATACAAAGAATAACAGAGGACAAAAGATCAGCACGTTATGCTTCGGAGAGTTCGGGGATTTTCCTACATATGAGAGATACAGACCATTCCATAAACTTGAGCGGGGCAGAGCTGGTTTTCAAAAGTAGCTGTCCGTACAAAAGAAAGATGCTGGAATCTGCTATCATCAATCAAACCAACAACATGAACTTGTCAGGAGGACATTGGAAATCGGACGACATCGACGCTTTAATCCTCAGACCTCTTCTGAAGAAGGTGTTCCAGGGAACACGACCAACAAAATCGTCGCCAAGCGGGAGTTAATGAGGTCAAAAACCACTAGAGAATTGTTTATTCTCCTCCTTCTTAGGAAACTGGTCACCTGCATACCATTGGAGACTTAATGCCACACCTATATATGCTTTGTATATACACCCTTGTAACATTTCATCTGTCCATATTTTACCAGTGAACAGGTTGCAACGTTCAAATAGTGTTTTATGGGCCTTTTTATCTTCATATATATATATATATATATATATATATATATATATATATATATATATATATATATATATATATATATATATATATATATATATATATATATATATATATATATATAAACTTTATCACATACACAATTGTTCTGTGCATTAGTAGAATTACTAAAAGGACCTCATTCAAACTGGATGGTATCTAATGGAGTTTTTATTCAAAAAACTTACAAGCTTTCTTGGACAAACAGTCCACATTATCAAGTATCCGTTACAATGAGCAGACCAAAGTAGTCAAACAATTTATATCTGTGTGCTGGGTGCTTTTAATCCTATAATCGCCTAGCTCTTCCTGTGTGACCTCCACCCCCTCTTGACCTTGGTCTTTCTCTGATCCTTCCTCCTAGGTGACCGTTTTCCGTGCGTTCTCTTACGTTTTTTTCTTCATTTCCTTGCTACTGTGGAGTATACGATTTTTCTAGATATGCTGTCTTCAAAGCCGTTTCGGTGTTCCCTGCCATCGTGTTGTTGGCGCATGTTATGAAGGCGTTCTCTGCAACCAGTCTAGATGTTTTGTTGGTGTTCCTGTACAGAAACTGTATAATTACATAATTAAGTAGCGTAATATTAGCAACAGGGCCCTGTGTAACTATTAAGTAAAATACACATGCGTTAATTGTATCTTACACATTTTATTTATACTGGTAGAACCTTTACATGACTGAGAATCAGGTCATATTTTTGGTGTCAGTCGCGAGTATTGCCAGTACATATACTCGTAATAATTAACAGCTTAATTGTGAAGGTGAAATAAACAATGCAAACTCAAAGAAAATCAGCGCACGATGGCAGGAGTGCCAGTGCTAGCAGTGACAGTGTTAACAATAACAGTGCCAGAGAAGAAGACAGTGCAAAAGAGCAGTCAACGGATATCCAATGCGTGTTAAAAGAGTTGCACAAATTAACAAATGAAATACAAAATAAAAAGTTTGTCGACCCACCCACAATTTCGGCCGACGTCGTGTCATCACCACTAGCACGATCAGTCGAAAAAATAATAGAACTGCCAGTGCTAGATGGATCAGTGTCTGAGTTTGACAACTCACACACTAGTGAAGGTTTCCTTTCGATTGAGACCTTCATAAAGTGTATTGAAAATGCCACCGTAGGCTGGACAGATAGAGAAAAAATTGTGCAAACCAAACAAAAAGTGACCGGGAATGCCGCACGGCAAATCAGGTGTTGGGACGCCAGTTATTCCTCAGACTGGGGTACGTTTAAAAAATACCTCACTCAGCAGTTTCCCCTTCACCGAGAGGAAAAGATGGAACTAATGGAAGCCTACAACCCCATGCTGGGGGTGGAAGAGTTGATTTCAGCATTCTGTAATCATGTTGGCGAAGACTATGAGTCCCTCACCCCTGAAAGAGACCAGACTGTAGAGTGGAAGGAAGACTTCTGCCGACGCATGCTGAGGCGAATTCTTCCACCTCCATCATTACTGATGATGAGAGGCCCTTGCAAGCTTTGCTGCCAAAGATTCAAATTCTGTTAGGCCACAAACAACGCCAACAAACAAGGGGAAAAGGACAGATCACCTCCCAACCGTTTGTTGCAATGGTTAAACAACCTGACCAAGCGAGTTCTCAGCCAGCCTCACCCACCATCCAGGGGATAGGGTCCCGCCCCCAGGGACCTCGAAAAGGCAAGGGGAAACCAGCAGGGAAAAGGACGGTCAGCTGTTGCTGGCGGTGTGGAAGGGAGGGCCACATGAGGGCCCAGTGCCCCTCTCTCACTCAGCCACGACCGACCACCTCGTGAATGCGTGTTCAAAAAACTACGACTGCCAGCAAAACAATGCTCCCCCTACACTAAGGAGAGGAAGGGGAAGGCAGCATGGAGGAGGAGTCGGGAGGACCCCCGACTACACCCACGCTTATCAGGTCCAAACAACGACCGTGCCCCTGACAGAACAAGGGACGCCTTGTTGGGGAGTGAGGGGAGTCAACCAACCCCCCGAAAAGTAGTGGACTGTCTACACCAATAATTGCTGCCCCTACCCAAACATCGAGGGTGCAGGGAGGAGAGGTAATGCAAGAGCCGCTCACCCACCCTCAATGCGCGAAGGAAGTTGCGGTGCCCATCGTGGAAATATGGGTGGGAGAGCTACAGCAAAGGGTGTTGGTCGACACTGGCGCAAGTGTCTTTGTTAGAAGAACACCTTGTGACAGGGTCGGTGCAGCCTATGAAAGGTTGCTTAGTTCTAAGCACAGCAGGTGGCTATCAGATGGTAACCCAGAAGAGTGTGAAGCAGCAGGTAACCATCGATGGGCGAGTAGTGACACATACCTTCTGTGTAATACCAGCATTACAAGTAGAAGGAATTTCAGTTATTTTAGGAATCGATTTTGTGGCTAAGGTTGACATAATAATAGCTGGTTCAAACTTGAAGGGGATCAAAGTATATTTAAAAGGACAACGAATCCCCACAGAGGGGGAGAGACCGAGGTGTCTACGAGTCTCCCTAAGACCAAAAGACCAAAAGGTGGTGGAGGGGAAGTACCCACCACCCCAGAAGCAGGAGATGTGGCACCACCCCAGACTCTTTCATCCCTCACCGTGACTCCTGCACGAAACTTACCTGAAGGCACCTTAGGTTTGATCAGACCCCATCAGAAATGGGAAGATTTTATCTTTCCGGGTCTGAGCAAGGTAATACATGGCGAGGTTAATGTGCCATTTATTAATGTTAGTGATCAGCGTATCGTATTAGACAGTGGGTTGATATGCGACCTTGAACCTTGTGAAATAACAGATGCTTCTCACACACTCGCACCCCTGAGTAGCACGCATCAGGGTCATGGTGGAGAACGTCTGGATAAACTCCTGAGAACAGCTGATGGGTCTACCCTGTTGCTTATCAAAATATTGTCAAGGAAATTGTAGAAAGTTATCAAAATGTAATCGTGATTGGCGATGAAATCCCAGGCAGAATAAATAATTTTCCTTTTGTTATAGAGACCGGGGATCAACCAAACATAAGATCTAAGCCGTATAGAATTCCAGTTTGTTATCACCGGGAAGTAGAGAACGAAATTAATAAATTAAGGGAACAAGGGACAATTAGGGCAAGTGAATCTCCCTGGGCCTCGCCAATCGTGATGGTTTAAAAGAAGGATGGTTCTCTTAGGCTATGAGTTTATTATAGAAAGTTGAATAGTATCACGAAAGACAATGCATTTCCATTGCCCTCTATCGAAGAACTGTTGATTAAGGTCAGAGATAGTAAATTCTTCACCACCTTGGATTTAAAGCCAGGTTATCATCAAATACCTATAGACGAGAGTAGCAAAGAAAAGACAGCCTTTATAGCTAATGATCAATTGTTTGACTATAATTACCCTCCTTTTGGAGTAAAGAACGCTCCTGCCCATTTTTCCCGTGTTATGATGTCCGTATTAGCTTCACTATTAGGACATAGCGTGTTTGTATACTTAGATGACATAATCATAATAGGGACTACAGTAGAAGAACATAAAAAGAACATTATTGAAGTCTTAGAAGCTTTAAAACGACATGGTATGAAAATTAATCTAACCAAATGTAAATTTTTTCAGCAAGAAGTTGAATTTTTGGAATGCATCGTAACATCTGAAGGCCTTAAGTTTTGTGCAGATAAAGTAACAGCAATTAAAGAATTTCCCCAACCAAAGAATGCAAAAGAAGTAGCCAGTTTCCTTGGCCTCACAGGCTACTATCGTAAGTTCATCAAAGATTTTGGTAAAACAGCGAGACCACTACATTCTTACCTTACAGACCTTACAGTTCGTTTGGGTTGCCCCAGATCCCTCAGTGTGAGGCACCTCTGATGTCCACCAGAGAATTGCTAATGCATCTTCTGGTATATTTTGCATCTTCCAATCTTGGATGGTCTAGGATGCATCTTAGATATTTGTCGAGCTTATTCTTAAACACATCTACGCTCACTCCTGATATGTTCCTCAGATGAGCTGGTAACCCATTGAATAGACGCTGCATTATTGATGCTGGTGCGTGGTGGATTAATGTCCTATGTGCTTCTCTTAGTTTTTCTGGTATAGTTTTGGGCACTATTAATCTACCTCTGCTTGCTCTTTCTGATATTTTTAGCTCCATGATGTTTTGAGGAAACAGTCAGATTTTCATTGGGGCCAGGAAGAAGAAATACCTTTTAAAGAATTAGATTTCACTCACTAGTAATAAACTGTTGGTGTATCCAAAGTTTGATTGACCATTTCTAGTAACCACCAACAGAATTAGTATAGCTATTGGGGGAGTGATTTCTCAAGTTGACGATGCAGGAAATGAAAAACCGATTTGTTTTGCATCACAGGCATTA
Organism: Macrobrachium rosenbergii; assembly: GCF_040412425.1. NCBI lineage: Eukaryota > Metazoa > Arthropoda > Malacostraca > Decapoda > Palaemonidae > Macrobrachium > Macrobrachium rosenbergii. The sequence continues at coordinate 39,274,368 of NC_089790.1, forward strand.
AAAAGGGCAGAAAAGAATTACAGTACCTTCGCTAGAGAGGCATTGGCGATTCTATGAATGCTGGAGAGACATTGCTACTTTTTTCTGGGGCATAAAGTCAAAATAAACACAGATCATCACCCATTGAGAGATTTATTCAAGAAAGGAATTTAACCACTCCCCAGACCCGTTGGATTGAGCAGTTGTTAGAGTTTGATATTGTAGGAATTGAACATGTAGCAGGGAAAACAAATAAAGTAGCTGATGCTCTCTCCAGGAGTGCCACAATGGGAGTTACAACCCGAGCAGCAAAGAGAGAGGAACAGCGATGGAAGGGACAGTTGCATGCCTCAGAGGCACCCGATGTGGAAAACGGGAATAACTCGGTATCTGGAGAGTTGGGAAGAGACAGAAGGGGTGCGAATCAAAACAACTGTGAGCAAGAGAGAGCTGACCCTCCAGGAGGGTCAGGAAGCGGATACCCTGGGAGTGAGAGAGAGTGTGTGATTGATTTGTGTGGTTGGAGTGTAGAAGAGGTGATGAGGGGTCAGAAGTCCGAACCCTGGATTGAACAGGTTAAGACTTACGTAAGGGGTGCGAGTAACGAGTTTCCCGATTTCCTAAGTGGATAAAGATATGTTCTTCCTTGAAGGAGATATCTTATTTTGTAAATATGAGAAGGGACCAGGCAATATCCGATCTCACGTCGTCCTTCCTCCCTCTTTGGTAGAGGAAGCCATCCACATGATACATGTTAGTCCCTATGCAGGACATATAGGTATAGAAAGGTCCCTCAAGAGGGCACGAGAATCCTTTTTTTGGGTAGGAATGAAAAAAGTCATTGTAAAATTCATCTCCCAGTGCCACATCTGTAATACCATGAAAAACCATAAACATACTATTCCGAAGGCTCAAATGTGGCCAGTGGAGCCAATCAAATTTGCCAGAGTACACATTGATGTTGTGGAACCCTTCTCCCAGGCGACGGGCAATTCAGGTATGTGTGTATGTGTGATGGTGGATGAATTCACGCAGTATACGCACACTTATGCGATGGTGGATAAATCTGCGATATCAGTTGCCAAAGCCTTGTGTTCATTCATAGTGAAGTTCGGCTGTCCCCGTACGTTAATCAGTGTCAATGGACGTGAATTTATTAACAAAGTAATAAAAGACCTAACAAAAATGTTAAATGTAGAACATTTCACGATTGCATCTTACCGGCCTTCAGCCAATGGGTTAGTTGAATCCCATAATAGAGAAGTAACAAATATTTTGAAATATTTAGTAGCAGACAGTCCAAATCGGTGGGTAGAGATGTTGCCAATGGCGGAACTTGTACATAATACAGAGTATAACGGCTCCATAAGAGGTACCCCATATTTTTTAGTGTATGGACAGGACCCTTCATTTCCATATACTGTGATCATGTACCCTAAAACTTTACCACTATATAGTGTCGAACAATACCAGGTGATGTTCTGTAACCCGACCCGAAGAGTGTTTCAGACAACACAGACGCTTTTGTTGAGGGCCAATGAAAAACATCAGACGAAATATGATCAGCGATTCCGCACACAACCACCTAAGATACAAATAGAGGACAGAATCTATCTGAAAAGGCTGCAACCAAGAAAACATAAACTTGAGTCCGCCTACTTGGTACCATATCGTGTGAAAGAAATAAAAAACGACACCGCGGTGATCCAACATCTCAAACCGGTGTTCAAGGCGAGTACCACCTATCACACATGCATCCCGTCAAAGAAGATGTCTTGATGTGGCACCTGAATAAGCCAGTACCCCCTTTTCCGGGACTGCCTGGCTATCTGGGAGAGGAGAGTGAAAATGACGTGCAAGCATGTCTGCGGATCATTAACAGTCACCCAGTATGCATACAGACGAAGGTTACAAATACTGGTGCCATGTGCTGTTGTGAAAAAAAACATCATAAATGTGTCTATGTACTTGCATTCCATGATCTTTTATTTCATTTTTTCTAGTTGATTTTATTCATGTCTATTTGATATTATTTATTCTTTTTGTCTAGTTTTTGTGATTTTTACAAAATTATTTTGTCGTAATGATTGACAGTAATCTTGTTTTTTTCCTTGTTTTGATTATTTGAACTGCAGGTTATTTCAATCCAAATTCTAAGAAAGTTCTGTGTTAATGTGTGGAGCTAAAAATTATTATTCCATTGATCCTAAATGATTCTCTTTTTTGTTATTATTATTATAGAAAAAATAAATAAATAAATACATAAAAATCATAGCAACGTGATGCGTGGAATTCATAACACTGTAAATTGCCAATTGTAACCGCACAATTTGACCCTAGCTTGCTAAATTTTAGTTTTTGTTTTTGCATGAATTACTGATAACGTATGTCGGGGGGTAAGGTACTCAAATGGCAGTGCACAAATAGCAGAGAAACTAAAAAAAATAGTGTTGTGAGTTCTGCGAGATGCAAAACTTTGAGGGGGGAGTGGTGCACTGATTATATAGAAATTCATGTGTGAGACATAACAGAAAATCTACTAGTTGTTTGTATGTCTTTGTGATCAGAGAGTAACGAACAGATAGATACTGCTGAGTTGTTGGACGCCATACGATCGTTGAGGTTTGGCGAGGGTAATTCAAATGAGTGCCATACATCGAAGACCCTTATTGATTCCTTTCAATTATAAGAGACCAATCAGCTGAGGTCTATGACCTAAGCGAGTTCAGTTTGAAAAGTTAAACATCAGTAAGGGTTTAGCGGTCGACGGGCTAAGAAGCATGTCCGAAAGACAGTCATGGCACATGCCATCTCAGATATCTTCTGACTACAATTACATAATTAAGTAGTGTAATATTAGCAACAGGGACCTGTCTAACTAACAAGGAAAATACAAATGTGTTAATTATATCTTATGCATTTTATTTGTACTGGTAGAACCTTTACCTGACTGAAAATCAGGTCATACATACATACATACATACATACATACATATATATATATATATATATATATATATATATATATATATATATATATATATATACATGTACTGTATATATATATATATATATATATATATATATATATATATATATATATATATATATATTATTACAATATGGTTTTGAGATTATTTTTTCTTTCTTACAGATGACATGTGTGTTATGTATTCTGATGTAATTTTTCTTTCAGCTGTTTCATATGTTGTGAAGTGTAATGAGGTGACTTTGTAATGTATGCTTTTATGCAATACTTTTATTTATTTTCTTTTGTGATCATCATATGTGGACTGAAATAACATTAGTAATGTTTTCTGGGAGATGTTGGAAGTTAAAGTTTCAGAGATATTTTGGAACTATTATCAGATAACCACATCCTGTGTTGACACAGCTGTATTTGACCAAAGGGAAGTCATATTCGAAGAGATACTTTGATTATCTTGATGAGATGGCAAGTCTCAGAGCTCGCTAGTCTGAGTGTTTATTACATATTTATTCTGTGTGCCTGTTCTGTGATTATCATTCTTTATTCCTTATTATGTATTCCATATTCTGAATAGAAGGCTACGAGAGGAGAGATAAGATCTGACATATTGACAGGGTTTTTAGCCAGATCATTCGCAGATTTACTTTGTTTACACAGGTGGTCAACTAGAACGGGCAATGTCAGTCATCCGAGATAAGAACCCATATATTTCCCCAGGCCTTAGAATTCTCTGTGTGTATTCAGTAGAAGAAGGAATTCAGTATTCTGTATTCTGGGAGGTATTCTAGAATGTAGGGAAAAGGGGCTCAGGCTATTCTAAGATTTCAAGTGACTAATTGGCAACTTAGTTTAAAGATAAAAGAAGTTTAAAGATAAAAGAAGATTACTGGACTAACAGAGTTAGTCTAAAAAGAGGTCTCAAAGACACAGGAAGTCCCTCTCTCTCTCTCTCTCTCTTTCTCTCTCTCTCTCTCTCTCTCTCTCTCTCTCTCTCTCTCTCTCTCTCTCTCTCTCTTTCTCAATTCATATAGAAGGGTATAGATTGGTTGCTCTCCTGAAATATATAAGTTTTATAAAAACTCTCCCACGAAATGTAATATTTTGTGTATGGTTCCAAAATATTTGTGTTCTTCAATTGTGAAAGAAGTGTATTTTATTTATATTACAAAAGGATTAAGGTAGTGTGCTTATTTGCTTGTATTGTAATTATGTTGAAAACTGAAGTGTTGTCATTGAGGAAGTTGTAGAAAGACGTGAGTTTCGCCTTTTTAAAAAGTGAAGGTAATCTTTTGAGAGATTGATATAATCTTTAGTCATATTTTGTCTTAGTGATTTTGCTGTTGGTATATTTCCATTTTTGACATATTTCGTTCTTATATGTCTGTGTTTTCATATTACTCTCATAAGCTTATGTGTTTATAATTTCACAGTGTTACCCAAAGTTTTGCATTGGTGATTACTTAGCATTTTGTTGGTGTTAATTTGCATTATTGAGATTTCAGTGCATATTTATTATTGAGATTTCAGTGAATACCTGTGTTGATTCCATTTATTAATATTTTATTGAACACTTGGACTAATTGCAGATGTTTAGATTTATATCTAAAACTTGTTTGATAGTTAATGGTTTGAATTTTACTTAATTCAAGCGATTTAATGGTAAATTAAAGTTTTGTGAATTAACTTTGGTTAAGAAATACTTAAATCTTACACTGTTGTCAATTAATAGTAAATCTTTTTGAGATTGTGGACTCTGCTTATAACTTTTGAAATTAGAAATAAATTTGTCTGTTTAAAGTTTTAAAAGCACAGTGTTTCATTTTGACCACCAGTGATTAGAGATATTGGTGTGTGTGCTCAAGTTAAGTGGTATGTCTGTCTAGTTCTCCTTTATCAAAGTGAAGTAGAACCAGAGAAACAATTCTAGTATTTGATAGAGTGATGACCTTTTTCCCCGAGTCTGTTTATAGCTTATCAGTTGTTACATCACCCATAACTTGATAAGTTTAGATTGATTTTTCAAGTGTTAAGCAAGTTTTAATGGATCACTGTACCTTTAGAGTATTCAGTCTTTATATTTTTGTTATGAGGTTTCAAGTGTCTGGCTGAAGTGAGGTAAATTTTTTGGTCTTATTATTTGTGTAATAACCAGGTACTTGATTACTTCGTGACAAAATATTTGGTGCCCATCGTCCAGGAAGAACTAAATAGAATATCACTCTGGTTTATGGTTTATACTGGTGGTGTTAGGAGAGTGACCATATAGTTGTTTTGAAGTGTATTATAAACTATTTAGTTGAGTAAACTAGAGAAAATGTCTCTGTTTGAAGTTCATGAATTTTTGGGCGCTCCAACCATCAGAAAGTTTTTCAGAATCTTACCTGACTAAGGCACAGTGGACTCTCTTAGCAGTGATATGGGGGGGTAATGTTACTGGTGATATAATTGGGGCACAAATCAAGTGTGTTGCAATCCAAGCATTAATAAGCTCTGGTAAAGCAGATGGAGAGTTAAAGAGTCATATGAATTGTTGAATGCAGCTGAGGTAGAATTTACAAATAAGCTAAGGCAAAGAGAATGAGAACAGTGATGCAGAGGCAGAACTCAGACGTTTAGAAGGAGAAGAAAATTGGGGTAGACTAAGGGTGCTAGAATCAGAATAAAAGTTATTTAGGCTGCAGATGCAGGCTGATAAAGAAAAAGAAGATAGAGAAAGAGCAAAACATGAAAGGGAGTTGGAGTTAATCAGAGCTCGGTCCATACTATCTGTAAACCCATAAAACTATGTCCAAGGTAATGCAGACCCTATGTTTGTTGTAGTAAGAGTACAGAAGTTAATTCCAAAGTTTACAGAAGAAGCTCCAGATGAGTTTTTTGAGCACTTTGAAAAAGTAGCTACAGGTATGGGATGGCCGAAAGATAAATAGTCAGTCTTATTACAGAGTATTGTAATTGGTAAGGGAAGAAGTGCCTATTTAGCCTTATCAGCTGATCAGTGTAAAGAATACAGTGTGCTAAAACACAATGTGTTACAAGTTTACCAGATAACCCCTGAATATTACAGTGAAAGATTCAGATCTTTGAAGAGGGATGACAAGATGACTTTCTTAGATTTCGCCTATAAAGTAAGGAGATGTTTTAGACGATAGTTGGAGGCCACTAAAGTTAAGTCTATGGATGAACTTGAAGAATTAGTGGTTTTGGAGCAATATCTAAGAGGAATTTCTGAACATATAAGAACTTATTTGAGAGAGAGAGAGGTAAAGAAACTTGATAAAGCTGCTACTCTGAGTGAGGACTATAACATAATATCCAACAAAAAGAATTATAATGTCAAGTACCAGAACCAACAATTCACAGGTTATAGGTCTCAGTCGAATTTTAAGAACAGTGATGTGAGAAACCCTTCTAATAATTATACCAGTACAAAGCCAGGATATGCACCACAGCAGTGGAATGTTAAATCCTCACCTTCTAGTCTGTTCTCAAGACAGATGCAGATAACTAATGTTGTTTGCTACAAGTGTGGAAGAGTAGAACAGTATAGTCGAGATTGTTATAAGATGCAACAGCAGATTAAGCCAGCTGGACAGGTGATAAGGGGTAACCAGGTAAAGCCAACTACAAAGAACAGTGTGGGAAAAAATGAAACGAGACAAGCAGAGTCCTTAGCAACCAGTGGAAATGCAACTTCAAGCAGTGAGTGGTTGAACAGTGAGGAGGCTTTTAAGCCATATTCTTTGAAGGCATGCTGACAACTTCCTCTTTGAGTGTGCAGGTACCAGTGAAGATATTACATGATACAGGAAGTAACCATAGTGTGGTAGTTCGTGGTGCTAATCCCCAGTTGGAGAAGAATACCACCGGAGATTCAGTTATTTTAAAGGGTATAGGAGGAGAGGAAGTAATTCCTATATGCTGCTTGCATTTGTCATGTGAATTACTGACAAGAAGTATTGATTTTGCTGTAAATAACTTACTAGCTGTTGAAGGTGTGCATGTTTTACTGGGTAATGAAGTTGGTGGTGTTCCCTTCGTTCCTTGTCCTATGGTGACAGACAAATCGTTAAGGACTAGTCCTATGGTAGAGATAGAGAAGAAAAACTCTCAACTGTTTCCAAGTTGTGTAACTACCAGGAGTTGAAGAGAACTGAGCATAGAAGTGAAGAAACTGAGGATTTACCTGCACCAGAAGGATTAAGTGAAGGATCTTTGAGCTTAGAAGAGCTGTTTCAGGAAAGTGAAGTTTCCCCTAGTGTCAGTAATGAAGAGATTTTTCAAGAAAAGAGAATTCTGTTATTGTTGAAGAGACTCAGCATAGTCAAAGTGTTCCTGAAGATAGTAGTGAAACAGTAGCAGAGTTGGCAGATATTTAGAGCTCAACCCTTGAAGTTGGACAAGTGACTAGAGAGAAGTTAATAGAACTGTAGGAGAAGGATACAACATTAGCGGATTTGTTCTTCAGAGTTGTTGACCAAGAAGAGATGCAACAAACTCCTATTTGTTATTACCTAAAGGAAGGATTGCTAATGAGGAAGCAAGTTGTAGCAGTAGCACATGAGTCTGGACATATGGGAATCAGGAAGACTTGAAAAGGTTATGTAGTAATTTTTTTTTTTTTTTTTTTGCCTGGACTTCACAAGGATGTTAGCAAATTTTGCTGGGAGTGTCATACATGACAGATAGCTGGAAAACCGAATGAAACTATTCAAAAAGCTCCCCTACAACTGATAGAAGCTAGAGGAGAACCCTTTAGCAAGGTGATAATAGATGTGGTCGGTCTGCTTCCAAAAATGAAGAAAGGAAATAAATATCTGTTGACGTTAGTGTGTCCAGTAACAAGATATCCTGAGGCGATTCCTGTAAGAAGTATAAGTGCAAGGGTAATTGCTGAAAAGTTGGTGGAATTTTTCTCCAAGTTTGGAATTCCAGAAATTGTACAAAGTGATAGAGGAACGAACTTTACCTCAAAATTATTCCAGGATGTGATGAACTTGTTAGGAGTGAAACAACAGTTATCTACCGCTTACCACCCAGAGACTCAAGGAGCCCTGGAAAGATTCCACCAGACTTTGAAAAGTATATTAACCAAGTACTGTAATGAGTTGGGAAGAGAATGGGATGTTGGTTTACCTTTAATGTTATTTGAAGTTAGGAATGCATATCAAGAAAGTATGGGATATTCACCAAACGAAATTATTTCTGGTTGAGACGTGAGAGGTCCGTTCAAAATTCTTGCAGAGAACTGGAAAAAATCAAGAGGAAGTCCAAGGAGAATATGTGAAGAACTTGAGGAAAAAGTTAAGAGAAATTAGAAAAATCTCTTTAGAAAATTTGAAGATAAGCCAAAAGAAAATGAAAAGGAAGTATGATGCTAAGACTAAGCTAAGAAATTTTAGTGTTGGACAGCAAGTTCTAGTGTTTTTACCAGTGAGAATGTTTCCCCTTACAAATAAATTTCAAGGTGCTTATAGGATAACAGAAAAGTTAAGTGATCGAACTTATGTGACTGAAACACCAGGGAGAAGAAAACGACAGAGGAAGATACATGTAAATCTTTTGAAACCCTACTTCTCAGAGACTAGAACTGAGATTGTGTCTATAACCCAAGCAACTTCATCTACAGAGGACGTTGATGGCTATGTATTGGGAGCTGAAAACAAGATGAACAATTCTTCAATATTAGAAAATTTGGAGAACAAACTAAAACATCTGAGTGTTGAACAAAGCAAAGAATTAAGCGTGATGATGCAAAATTTCCCTGATATTTTTACAGACATTCCTAAGTGTACTGACTTGACAAAGCATGAGATAAAGATCAGAGAAGATGTCAAGTCATTCAAGCAAAGAGCTTACTGTTTATCACCCTTTCATCGAGATGTTTTGAAAAAGGAAGTCGAATATTTATTGCAGCACGGATTGGCAGAACGCAGTTCAAGTCATTACAGTTCTCCTTGTGTGTTAGTGAAGAAACCAGGTGGCTCATTTAGGATGTGTACTGATTATAAGGAAACTGAATTCCATCAGTGTAGCTGATAATTTATCTTCACCTCTTATTGATCAATTACTTGATAATACTGGGCAAGACAAGTTTGTTTCCAAAATAGACTTGTTAAAATGATATTATCAAATTCCCTTAGATGAAGATGCCAAGTTGCTGTCAGCTTTCATTACTCCTTTCGGACTATACCAATACACTGTCTTGCCATTTGGACTGATGAATGCCCCTGCAACTTTCCAACGAGTGATGGATCAGCTGCTAGGATCAATCGAAGGAGTGAGTGTATACCTTGATGATATTGTGAGTTATTCTAACACCTGTGAAGAACATCTAAGGATTTTAAGGAAGGTATTCAAGAAACTATGAGAAGCAACTGTTCAGTATCTAGGATTCGAAGTTGAAAAAGGCATTCTTGATCCTCTTGATGCTAATGAAGAGGGTATTCGTAAGGCTACTCCTCCTAATAATAGAAAACAGCTACAGAGATTTTTGGGAATGGCTGGATTTTATCATCGGTTTTGTCCAAATTTCTCAGCCATGGTGGCTCCTTTAACTGACTTAACCTGTCTGAAAACCAAGTTTGTTTGGACCCCAGAATGTCAAGAGTCCTTTGAAAAGGTTAAAGCTATTTTGACTTCAAAACCAGTGCTACAGGCTCCAAACTTCAATAAAAAGTTTGTGATACAAGTTGATGCATCTGATAGTGGAACTGGAGCTGTTCTTCTTCAAGAAGATGACTATCATATCATGGCCCCTGCATGCTTCATGTCATCAAAGCTAAAGAAACATCAGAAAAATTATTCTACAATAGAAAAGAAAACATTGACATTAATTACAGCCTTGAAAAAGTTTGAAGTATATGTGAACCAACCTAGTAATGAGGGAATTTTAGTGTTATCTGACCACAACCCTATTTCATTCATCAATAAGATGAAGAATAACAATCAGCGGTTAACCAGGTGGTCTTTGTGTTTCCAACCGTATAATGTCAAATCAAACATATAACTGGGAAAGATAATATTGTTGCAGATTATTTATCCCGTTCCGAATCACTGGATTCAAACCCAGGATAATTAATCTTCTGGGAGGAGGAATATTATAATATGATTCTGAGATGTTTTTTCTTCTTTACAGATGACATGTGTGTTATGTATTCTGATGAAATTTTTCTTTCAGCTGTTTCATATGTTGTGAAGTGAAATGAGGTGACTTTGTAATGTATGCTTTTGTACAATACTTGTATTTATTTTCTTTTGTGATCATCATGTATGGACTGAAATAACATTGGTAATGTTTTCTGGGAGATGTTGGAAGTTAAAGTTTCAGAGATATTTTGGAACCATTATCAGATAACCACATCCTGTGTTGACACAGCTGTATTTAACCAAAGGGAAGTCGTATTCGAAGAGGTACTTTAATTATCTTGACAAGATGACAAGTCTCAGCGCTTGCAAGTCTGAGTGCTTATTACATGTTTATTCTGTATGCCTGTTCTGTAATTATCATTCTTTATTCCTTATTATGTATTCCATGTTCTGAATAGAAGGATACGAGAGGAGAGATAAGATCTGACATGTTGACAGGGCTTTTAGCCACATCGTTCGCAAATTTACTTTGTTTACACAGGTGGTCAACTAGAACGAGAAATGTCAGTCATCTGAGATAAAAACCCATACCTTTTCCAAGACCTTAGAATTCTCTGTGTGTATTCACTGTGTATTCTTTCTGTGTATTCTTTCTGTGTATTCCCTATGTGTATTCTTTGTGCATTCTGTAGATGAAGGAATTCAGTATTCTGTATTCTGGAAGGTATTCTAGAATGTAGGGAAAAGGGGCTCAGGCTATTCTAAGATTTCAAGTGACTAATTGGCAACTTGGTTTGAGGATAAAAACAAGATTACTGTGCTAACAGAGTTAGTCTGAAAAGAGGTCTCAAAGACACAGGAAGTCCCTCTCTCTCTCTCTCTCTCTCTCTCTCTCTCTCTCTCTCTCTCTCTCTCTCTCTCTCTCTCTCTCTCTCTCTCTCTCTCTCTCTCTCAATTCACATAAAAGGGTATAAATTGGTTGCTCTCCTGAAATATATAAGTTTTATAAAACTCTCCCACAAAATGTAATATTTTGTGTATGGTTCCAAAATATTAATTTTGTGTTCTTCAATTGTGAAAGAAAGTGTATTTTATATATTACAAAAGGATTAAGGTAGTGTGCTTATTTGCTTGTATTGTAATTAAGTTGAAAACTGAAGTGTTGTCATTGAGGAAGTTGTAGAAAGACGTGAGTTTTGCCTTTTTAAAAAGTGAAGGTAATCTTTTGAGAGATTAATATAATCTTTAGTCATATTTTGTCTTAGTGAAATTGCTGTTGGTATATTTCCATTTTTGGCATATTTCGTTCTTATATGTCTGTGTTTTCATATTACTCTCATAAGCTAATGTGTTTATAATTTCACAGTGTTACCCAAAGTTTTGTGTTGGTGATTACTTAGCATTTTGTTGTTATTAATATGCATTATTGAGATTTCAGTGCATACTTATTATTGAGATTTCAGTGAATACCTGTGTTGATTCCATTTATTAATGATTTAGTGAACACTTGGGTTAATTGCAGATGTTCAGATTTATATCTAAAACTTTTGTGAGAGTTAATGGTTTGAATTTTACTTAATTAAATTGATTTCATGATAAATTAAAGTTTTGAGAATTAACTTTGGTTAAGAAATGCTTAAATCTTTTACACTGTTGTCAAATAATAGTAAATCTTTTGAGATTGTGAACTCTGCTTATAAACATCATTTGAAATTAGAAATAAATTTGTCTGTTTAAAGTTTTAAAGAGCACATTGTTTCATTTTGACCACTAGTGATTAAATCCTAGATGAGGTGTCTGATACTGAAGACATGATGTGTCTAGTTCTGAATCCTCCATGATGAGGATATTGAAGAAACAAACTTTGTATGTCTGTGACTGGACTCCGTTCTCCTTTATCAAAGTTGAGGATAAAGAGAACCATTAAATTTTTGGAAACAATTATAGTATTTGATGGAGTGATTTGTCTCCACAATTTTTTGGATTGTGTGTAGCCCCTAGTTGGCTACAAAGTTTTTGTAGCTTATCAGTTGTTACCTTATGAAATAAAATAATAGTAGTAGTAATCATCATTTAGATTAATTTTTCAAGTGTTATAAGCATAAAAATTTTAACTTTGAAAAACTATCATCAGTGATATGACCTTTGCAGAAAAAGCGTGACGAGTATTCAGTCTTAAATTTTTGTTATGTGGTTTCAAGTGTCTGGCTTTTTGACCACTAGTGATTAGAGATAAATTTTTTCTGGTCTTATTATTTGTGTGGAATGATGCCCTTTTCCCTAATCAGTTGTTACCTCACCCATAGGTACTTGATCACTTGTACCTTTAGAATTCAGTCTTAACATTTTTGTTATGTGGTTTCAAGTGTCTGGCTGATATATATATACTTGATATATATAAAATATATATATATATATATATATATATATATATATATATATATATATATATATATATATATATATATATATATATATATATATATGAATGTAATGTTCAATACTTATGACTCTAATTAATATATATTTTCTGAGACTGAACGTGAGTAACTATAAACTTCATGTCATTTTCTCTGGTCAATAGAAGCAGTCTCTCAGATGACTTACGGTCGATCTTGCAGTCGCTGGATGCTCATTTGCCAGAACAAGTTGGAATTCTCTTTGATACCGACTATGAGGGTAAGTTAAATTATTTGCCTTATGATCATTTTAATGAATTTAATCATTACTACATCATGGAACCTCGAAGAAGGGTTGGAAGGCTGTTGATTAAGGAGTTTTTGTACAGGGTGTTTCGAAATTAGAGGGGCCCCCTCCCAGCATAAACTAAAACTGATATGGACAAAAACAAAAGTAATTCAGAACAGGTATTTATTTAAGTTTCTCTCTGAGTATTTAATATTTAGTGTGGCCTCCATCTGCTGTACCATATTCTGCATTCTTGAGGGGTATGATTTCAGCAAACCACAAAAAAGCTGAGACTCAAACCCCATTTCCCTGAGCACTTCGGTCACCTCTCTTTCTTGGGTTGTCGAGGCTTGGTATACCAACATAGTTCACTGTGCTTGCTTCAGCACAATCCTTTAAGATACTACCAATGTTTTTACACACATTAAGGTCAGGGGAGCTACCTGGAAATTCACTTGACGAGAAGAAATCGATACCATGGTTTCAAAGCAGCTCCTGTGTCTAAAGAGCCTTGAAACATGGTGCCTTATCATGCAAAAATGTGACTTCTTCAACAGATAACTCATTTTCAGGATCTTTGAGGAAAAGAAATACTCCACCAGTAAGCACAGTTTCTCTGAAGTATTCGCCATTCCATGACTGTCCTTTTTCTTTGATGATCCACATTAATCGTTTGGCTGTGAAACAGAGAAAAATTCCCAAACATTCAGGAAATTTCATAACTTGGCGATAGCGCACATCATCGCTGATATCATCCAACTTTGCAGCCCAAATTATGTCATTTTTATGATTTGGCTTCCTGACTGTGTAAATGAAGAATTCATCTGATGCGGCAACATGGAGAAAGTCAGCTTCATCCCAATCTTTAAGAAATGAACCACAAAACCATGCACGGTCTTCTCTCTGTTGCTGAGTGATGTTGGGCCTGCTAATAACATGAAATGGCTTGATACCAGATTTTTTCAACTCACGATATACAGCACTATAACTTCTCTTCTTTCTTCTTTTTGTTTCTAGTTCAAGCGCCAATTTATGTAAAGACTTTCTTGGTCTACCCACTGCCTCAGCTATGATGTCTTTTGACTCCTGAGAAAGCACTTTAGGGCTTCCAAGATTCTCACTCTTTTTGCAATGACGGTCATATGGATTTTTGTTCCAGTTTCTTTTAACAAAGGATTCATCTCTTTTAATGTATTTAGCTATCCAGGAACGTGAAATGAAGGATGTGCCAGCATCCATGGCCTCTCTGAAGATTATACCTCGGATTCAGTCAATCCATCTGATTTCCTCCGAGTCGTTAGCCATGGCTGTATCTAACTCCATCACTCAGTCTGAAAATACAAGAAATGTAAAATGAAAAATAGCTTAATAGAAACTTAAAATAATGTACTTGAAGATAGGCTATAGCAGAAAACTTCATAACTTTCCATTTATTCTGTGGAGGGGGGGGGCCTCTAATTTCGAAACACCCAGTATATATATATTCCTCTTATAATTTGAGGTAAAAACAAAGAAACAAAAGAATTAATGAGGACATTCACATTTGAACGAATTAAAAAAAGGAAATGTGGTACATGTTGACGTTGGTCTTAGCCAGCAGCTACTTAAGATACAGTGTCCATTGGCTATATAAATGTTAATTTATTACCACAGTTGTAATTTTACACACCGTAAAAAGAGCTGCAACTGTTTTCGATTTCGTGTATGTGTTAATGAAGGCATTTCAGCTTCCTTTGACGTTTCTGAGGGAAAGTGTAGGCCGAAGTCTGAATGGTCTAATATAGAAATTGTGATTTTTTAGTGGATTAAGTACTTAGATATGGTGACGGTAATACCTCAAGGTGCTTAAGAATTTGTATTTTATTGGCAAGGTATGATTAAGATGCGTTTGGTTTAAGATGAACACTGAAAAAAATGTGGTATTTTCGTCGCGAGTAATTTTTTAATGAGGGGGTAGTTTTATCACAGAAGCATTTAGTCTGCTCATACGCATATGCGGATGGTGATGGATTTGTTTCGTCTCGTCGATGAATTATTTCTTGATCTCCAAAGTTGGGCCCATAACTAAGAAGTTTAATTTTTTTGTCAATGAAGTAGTGCAGCAGATATGTAGAAAAATACTTGAGTTTGTGATATAAGCATGAACTTTGGCACAAGTGCTCATTTTAACCCGCTCTTTTGAAAAATCTGGGTGTCCACGCAAAATTTCAATGTGGCCACCACTTTTCGAGATGGCCACTAGTTGTTTTGATTTCTGACACTTTGAGTAAATCATTGTTGAAACAAATACATCAATCATTATTCAGATAATGTCTTCCTGGGTAGAAGAGTTAATTGAAGATATCACCAGAGCTCCTACAATATTAAAATAGTGTGATAATGATGGAGTACAAAATGGCCACCACGAAACATTTTGCTTGATAACTCTGCAACCAAGAAAGATAGAGACATGAAATTTTTATCTATCCCTACATTTATGAGGCCAGAGAATCTGTTTCTAGCATTTCTATTGGGATATCAATATTACATCCTGGAAAGGGACCCCATAATGCTACCGAAAAGTATACAAGCTGTGCATGTAAGCCCAAGCCTGTAGCATTTGCACCTGCCACGGCAACCAGACTTGCAGGCACATTTTGTAAGCTGTTCACAACTCTTTGCAATGGAGGAGTTGGCTGTCCAAAAGACTTTCCAGTCTTCACCAATCTTTTCCCAACCCCAGTCAGCCAGACTGTGCTTCTGGCTGGAGCAGAATTGACTGACCCCATACAAAACCTGCCTGATATGCTAAATGTTTGGTGTGTGGAACCAGAGCTGCTCTGGTTGGAGGGATGGCATATGGTCTCTGTTTTCTGGCAAACAAGTCAAGTCTGGCCTCATCCACATTGTCAACAGTGGTTGACTGGTCTGCTGTAATGACAGGCAATTGTCCCATATTTATGACGTTTGTCCTGTGTCCCATATCAACCCTCCCCATGACGCCTTTTGTTCTGTATTTTCAATATTTAAAAAAAAATACAATATGCTAGTGAAATTTTGTGAAATACGGGGTAAAGGTGGCCGCCAAAAATTGGCAACATGGACAAGGATATAACAGTCATTGAGAAGTGGAACAAGATATTCACTGAATGCAAGGATCTTAAGAACCTCTTCACCCTGGTGTCATTTGTGCTGAACATTCCCCCTTCAAACGCTCAAGTGGAGCAAGTGTTCTCTCTGATGGGCCAACAATGGGGTGGGTGTAGGAACTGGTGCAGTGTAGAGCTGATCAAGTCAGAGCTACAGATAAAGTGCAATTTCACAGTCCTATTCTGAGTTCATTACATTTGCTCAAACCAAATACCATCTCTTGAGAGTAGTTGGACCCAGTGGAAAATTTGACAAATGAAAAATAACATACTAACAGCAATGAGGAAAATAATTTTAAGAGGGTTATGGATAGGTTTTCATCATATGTATTTTATTGTCTGCAATTTATTCAATATGTTATGGCAAGTCACTTAAGTTATACTATCCTTTAAAGCTGCAAAACATACTTGATTGCAATATTGCAATGCTTTGACACATGTAATGAACAGCTGTTTGTAACAAAATCTATAATGAATGCACTTTAAAACAAAATAAAAGTCAATGAAATAGGTCCTGGACAATCTGGACCTGGACCCAGCTGAGGACTTTGCGCTGCGTCACTGCATGCATAACTTCACGTAAGTTGTGTGTCTATATTGTTCAACTAACTCTCCAATTTAGGTGTCCCTTATTTCAGTTTTCAAAATCTGGTCACCCTGACTTGTCCTGGGTTCAAGTGTGCAGCAGCATCTCTTACATTCTGCATTACATGCTTCACTGTAGCTACAGAGTGAACCTGGTCCCTGAGAAGTGGCAGCAAAGAAGTGATACTCACTTCAAACTCTGGTTTTCTCTTTTGCGATGCATGGTGAGCTGACCATGTGAAGTTAATAACCCCATCTACCTCCTCAGTGACCAAGACCTTCTCCAGTCACTCATACTCCAGGGCCAGTTGTGGTCCTAGCAGGTCTGAGACTGGCTTTTGCACTGCACCACTTGGTGGTGTTGGGTTTTTGGACTTGAAGGGAGCAGGGGGGAATATCTGTGAAGGAGTCACATACCTCAGGTACAGATTTTACCATCTCTGGCCCAAACTGTATTGGCTGACGCTCTTCACCCTGAGTGTTTTTGGCAGGGTGCTGGAACATCGAAATGCTGATCCCATAAAAAGAGGTAGTAGCCATAGTTGCTGATGGGTTGTGATCGAAGTTGTCCATGACCACAGTGGTCAACAAACCCCCTTTCTCCAGACAGGCGGACAGACTACACCCTCTTCCACATACTTGGTGACAGTGGCATCTCCCAGTCGGGCTGATATCTCCAGCACCCTGTCATAGGAAATGTTCGTGCCATGATCATGAAGCATTTCTTCCTCGCTTTGGCATAGATAGCCATGCCCATGAACACTGGAAAAGGAGTTTCCCTATCCTTTAATTGTCGATGTACACTCGCTCCTTCCTTCTGTCTTGAGAAGCAGTTGTACTGCAGGAGCTGAGCCAGGTCTGACTTTGATGAGCCAAACCTCAGCTGTAACTTTATGTCTGCTCCATGTTCAACCATACTTGTGAACTGGAGCAGACTTTAAGGTATGGCATCATTAATGCATCCTTCACTAAAGGTGCTGTCAAACCTGGACTGATGATCCAGAACATACTTCCTCAGTATCTTTGATGCTTTAGGAATCACAAGTGTATCTGAGTAGTCAGGTGCCTGAGATAAGGCTAAAGCTATATCTTCCAGTAAGGCAAGTAACACACTTCCTTTCTTGTGTGCTTCTAATTCAGGGATTTCTGCTGACCAATTGTCCTTTAATTTTGTTGTATTTACAGTGGGTGAGGCAATGCCCAATTGTTCCAGGCACTGCTGGTATAATTGTGATATGTCTGCAAGAGGAAATATGGCAGGGCCATCCAAACTCAAGCTGGTTTCAATGATATAATTAACCAGCTCTGATAGAACCAGTGGGTATACATTTGGTTCTTCATTGTGACATTGTTCTTTCTCAAGATTTCTAAGGTGGGACCTCTCCCTGTTGTAAAGGCCAGTGAGACATACAAGATGGTATTTCAGCTCTTGTTCAGTTGCATCACCTGCACCTAGTTTTGTCAATAATTTACCTTCATTAAATGTGTGAGCACACTCATTTAGTCTCCTGTTGAGATTTATGGTCATACTTGTCAAAGATCTGATACAGGTGCCACATTGTCACAAAGTGCTTCATTGTCATGACTCATTTGACACTGTTTAGCATGCTTTGCTCGTGGTTCACTACCTTCAACTGTAGATCTTCTCTTTCTTCTACAATCAAGTTTTGCATTATTAACACGACCCTACAGCTTTTATGGTATTGTGCCATGTTTTGTCGCAGTGTTGCCTCTATGCACTGCCTTCATCCAACCTTGCTGGGTCAAAGTTGAGCGTCGTTTCACCAATCTCCTGGAACAATGGCACATTGATTGAAATCATTACGTACCCATCATGTTCAGGATTATGATGTACAGAGGCTAAGGGTGAATGAAGTTAGACCTTCATTTTTCTTGTTTTCCTGGCAAAGACAACATTTGCTCCAGTCATTCTTCCCTTTGTCTGTGATTGAATTTACACTTGCCATTATGAGCTCTTGACTAAGGCTGAGGGGCTATCCTTTTACCACCTTAATCTGATATGCATATTGATGTATGGGATACAACTAGGTTCGGTCACCCTACACCTACCCTGATCATTCATCCACTGCCATTTAAGTCCCGTGTCATCTGTACACCACCCAGGTAAGTACATGAACAAGCCATGTAGAGCCCCACTTACCCTTGGCTCAGCTCTCCCGGGCTGGCACCTCCTGTCAATTCAGGCTCGGGTGTCTAACTAGATCTACCAACTATATATATACTTTCTACCAGCTAATTGATATGGGACTATTAGACAGCATTTGGGACACTAAACTACTAAACTACACTAAAGCAAAGCTAGGTGCAGCGTAAGTAAAGCAAGATTAACTGACACTGAACTCCATGCTGAGTTACACAACAGTGATGTCACCAATGTGCCCTGGTTGTGCGCTGACATTCACTCTTTTAAATTAAAACTAAAGATAAAACCACCACCTAAATTACATATAGACTTGCAAACTATTATATTGAACAGGAAGACATTTTTACACGCCTACTGAATCCTGAGACACGATTATTTATGGTTTTTGGCTGCCATATTGGATGCCATCTTTCTTTATATATGATATATGAAATCTTTAACACAAATACATTTTACTTTTGCTTTTTTTAACCAAAACAAATGCATAAAAACATGACCTGAGGCACATGAGTCCCATGTTAAAACCTTGACTAGTGGCCATCTTGAAAAACGGCGGCCATTTTGGAATTTTGAGTGTACACCCAGTAATTTTCAAAAAGTGGCCTATGGAGAAGATATGTACCAAATTTCGTGCTTGTACCATTAACTAATGTATTTTAGTGAAAAAATTATTTTATCATCTGCACTAAAGTACTTACATATGATGATGGTAATGCCACAGGCTACTTAAGAATTTGTATTTTATTGGCAAGGTATGATTAAGATACGTTTGGCTTAAAATGAACACTGAAAAAAGGTGGTAATTTCTTGCGAGTAATTTTTTAATGAGGAGGTATGTCTATCACAGAAGCATTTGGTCTGTTACTTTTTTCCGTGGCAAGGATTTTAATCCACATTTAAACCGATATAGGTTTTCAATGTTGATTTTATTGAGGTAATAAACGATTATATTAACAATTCTCATAAATTATGATCAAATTTCACGTAAATTCTGGTCAAAAATTGATGTTATAGGTAATTTGGATTTATTGTATAGGATAATCATATGACTGGAAGCGCCGGGGAAAAAAGGTGGAATGTCAGGTAAAAAATGAGAATAAACCCAGAAAACTGAAGGAAAAGGTGATGTACAAACGAAAATTTCATTTGTTTTGTCTGTGTTTGTACGTCTGTTACGGGGCAGAGGTTTGATTTTGAGTTATAAACCTTTCTGGGGTGACATAGAGGCCATGTGCAAAATTTTATCTGTCTTTCAAGCTGTTCGGATTTCTACAGTGGACAAACAAATATACAAACATTCACTTTTATATATATAGATATATATATGTATGTATGTATGTATGTATGTATGGTATGTATGTATGTGTATGCATGTATAATCAGTGCTGTTCCTTAAATGTAGTAAATTCTAAGGACCCTATCTTCTTTGTTAAAGCTTCATCTTGTTTTAACGAGAACGGGTTCTTTTACATATTCTATATAGATAGATAAGTTGTCCTACTCACTGTAAAAGGACAATTGACGAATACTTCATACCTTAGCAGAGGCCTATTTTAAAAATCTAAATTAACCATATTAACACGTTCTCTAGTGTTCATCGTTGATTTCTTTGCGTTACCATGAGGTCCCTATTGAAGGGTTAAATTAAAAATGTACATCTTCGTATAATTCAATGGTTTAACGAAGTTCAGTTAAGGGTTGAGCGATGGATCAGAGTCATTACTGGGAAGAGAACTTCATGTTTTAGGAACGAACCGATCTTTAGGAGGTAGTATTCCTATGGTTAGCCTCAGAAAAAGGGAAAATATTCAAGAACTTTTGAAAATCAAAAATGAAAAGGAAGATGGGATGGGGTGGCCTGATAAACAAATTACTAAATGCATCATTAAAAGACTGGTTATTAAGTCTTACATTTTTTCTAAGGACTAACAATGTGTGCATATGTAAATTGATATATATATTTTTTTTTTCTCAGCCAATTTTTGTTCAAAAAATGTGAAATTTTGTGTGCGACATCCTTAAACATTCCCGCGTTGTCATGCATTTTCATTAATTTCCGATATAAAGCAGTGCTATAATCAGCTCTCAAAAGGGTTTGTGTGACTGAGGTCCTTCCTAAAAAAAGAGCAGTGATCGAATTCCTTTTGGTGGAAAACAAGACCATTACAAATATTCACGGGCGATTACAGAATGTCTATAGAGACCTGGTAAGGGATGAAAGCACTGTGAGTCATTGGGCAAAGCGTCTATCACCAGAAAAAGGACAAGGAAGTCTGTCTGCTCCCCCGTGAACTGGCCGGCCGCACACAGCTACCACAGAAGTTCAAGCTGGTAAACTCATGTCTACAGTCTTCTGGGACTCTGAAGGGGTGATTGTGATCAACGTATTCCTTCACGGTCAAACGGTCAACTCCGAAGACTATGGTCAGACTCTTAGGAAGTTGAAGAAAAGGCTCCTGGCTGTTCATTGTCACAAAAACGCGGACAAACTTCTTCCCCACGACAATGCACACCAGAGAGAAGATCAGAAAACTACCGTGGACTGTTCTTCCTCATCCACCCTACAGCCCGGATATCGCACCTTCTGACTTCCAACTCTTTAGACCTCTCAGGGACGAACTCAACAGGAAGCAGTACAGCAACGATGAGGAAGTTATTTATCCAGTAAGAAGTTGGCTGAGACACAGACCAGTAGAGTGGTACCATGAAGACATGCTCTCATATTTGAGTGGCGTAAGGCCATAGACTTGAACGGAGATTATATTGCTGGATTGGATTTGGTAGCCAAAGAATTGGGGAACAATATAGTGTATTCAAACCCAGAATAAAACAAACCTGCTTTAAGAAAAATAAATATGTTGCATAACTTATTGAATGCCCTGGGATATATATATATATATATATATATATATATATATATATATATATATATATATATATATATATATATATATATATATATATGTATATGTATGTATATATGTAACGTGTGTGTGTAAGTTTCATGAAAAACGCCAAGAACATAACCATATATTTCAAATGATAATACTTCAGTCCTGATCACCGCCGAACATGGACGGTTGGTAATTGACAAGAGCATTCATAAGGAATATTCAAGTGAAATAACGACGGTGGTAGGACTGGAAAAGTGTCCAGTCTCTTAAAATTGGGTAAGCTGGAATGTCTTTCTCTACTATTCACCTTAGATTGAAATGTCTCATAATCGCGTTATTACATATAAGTATACATAAGACAGTGAAAAGAAGTTTGAGTGGTTGGACAGCAAGATAAAGAGATCCAGAAAATTAATGAGACGAAGTACAAGGATCTAAATGTGAAACTGGGAGAAAACTCCACATTTACACTGTGAGATCGTAGTCAGAGAGGTTTCACAACATGGAAGAAGGGAAACGGGAATGAAGGTAAAGTAAAAGGGTGAAACGTACAACCACATCGAATGGGAGGAGGCTACTTAGTTCAGCTCCGTCTATTTTGCGTGAAATCATGTCAATATTTTACTCTAAAATCTTTCAACTGGCACTAGCGTCATTTAGAAGCCTGGTCGAAATCTTAATCATTCTTTCATATTCATCTCCATTGCATACATTTAGAACAAAGATTTAATCTTGAGATAATATCACATGTTATAAAAGGCTTATTTTTTATCAGGTAATTAAAACACACAATATATAATTTTCTTTTTTATTTTCATGCAACTTAGACTATATAAGGGATATGTGGCCGCATCTGTCCATGGACCTGTCAAGTCTGTCGATATACGAATACAACGAAACAAGAAAGATGCTCCGAAGCCTTATAGAGGTGTCGGCAAAGAGCAAGATCCTTCTTCTGGTCCTCTGTTCCCCAGCCAGTATAGTCAGCCTTTTTCAGGTGGTAAGTGTTTAAAAAGGCAACGATTGCTTCATAATTCAAGACATTTATGAAACATGTTTGATAAGCCAACAGCTGTAGAAGATGTGCACACAATTAATTCGCCTTAGTATTATTGCGGTAGGACTGAAGCTTACTTCGAACTCGTTGAACCGACTATATGTAAGAAAAATAAGAGACCATTCACTGTTTTTACCTTGTATTCAAATCAGCTTTTCTCCCAACTGTAAAACAGCATGAGGCTATGCAATTGTAAACAGATTTCTGCCACGTAAAAAATATTGCCTTCTCTACTCTTAAGTGGAAAGTAAAATTACAAAGCCTACATTTATAAGAATAATCTTCTTTAAAATTTTATTTAAGTATTTTGGCACCTGTAGTGCTCAATGGATAGTGCTAATGAGATATATCTTCACCCTGGTGAGGATTCATTCACACACACACACACACACACACACACACGACCATCAGACTCCATTACTGATTGAGTTTTTCCCGTCTTTAACTTTTTCAGATTTCAAGGGAATCTAATGGATAGTGCATTTAAAACTTTAAGAAAGCTGATAAAAGTTAGTTTGTATATATATATATATATATATATATATATATATATATATATATATATATATATATATATATATATATATATATATATATATATATATATATATATATATGCATATATATGTGTGTGTGTGTGTGTCTGTGTAATGTCTGTGTTTCCATACATTAAGTAACAAAATTTCTTTTAATGTCCAGTTCGCTCTTCCTCTGGAAAATTACTGAAGACGATTATAATTGACAAAAGATTCGGCACCTGGGAGATTCGAACGTCCGACAGTGTGATCGGCGACTTCATGGTCAGAAACCATTCGGCTGTTAATTACTAGTTATAATTCCACTGCGGTGACATCACGAGCTAGATTGAATTGGATATTGAACAACAAAACATTTGTAACAATTATATATATACATAACACACATATATATATATATATATATATATATATATATATATATATATATATATATATATATATATATATATATATATATAATATATATATTGTAGGCATATAATGATGATCACACCACCTTTAAAGTAATAGGCTTCTTTAAGGTTTTAAATGCGCTATCCATTAAATTCGTTGAAATCAGACAAAAGTAAAACTGTAAAAATTCATTGAGCAATTGGCTTTTCTCTCTCTCTCTCTCTCTCTCTCTCTCTCTCTCTCTCTCTCTCTCTCTCTCTCTCTCTCTCTCTCTCTCTTAATGATTCCTTACAGGACCATTCATTTAGCGACTGGAGATGGCTAAATTGTTTCATAAACTCTCTTAAAAGTCTAGTTTTGACCTTTATTTCATGCTCTTATCACGATAAAGTTTCATGTGCTCTTTATTCAGAATAAAACCCTAAAGAAAATTATTCTTCGTATGTCAATATTATTCTATAATATATATATATATATATATCTATATATATATATATAAATAAAATTAAATATTGTGTATATATATATATATATATTGTAGTCTAAAATTAACACACTGTGGTAGCAATGGACAGTGGCTGTGGGTTCTCTTTTCTAAGTCTTACTTGGAATTCAGTTCTGCAGGAACACTAGAACTGTTAACTGCACTTCACTTTGAAACTGTGTTTAGCAAATGAAGAATAAGAATGAAGTTTCAGTTCTACATTATTAATAAAGGTTTTATACTTTTCTACCCAAGAAAGCTGTTTTTGGAGTTTGGTTTTGCTAAAGTCTATTGATTAGGCTACGAGAGTGCACTGAAGTCTATGGGAGTTTGTCCCAGTTTTGAGAGAGAACGATGACGTAAGTCTATTAGTATCACTCGCGCTGTATGCTCTACCCTTTTCTCTGCAAGTATCTCTCTCCAAAGCACGATTGGAAGTATACATGACATCACAAACAGGCCGTACTTTGAGTGACGACACAGTTTCTTTATTCAGTATACACAGTCTTGCTTTATTCGGGTATATTCATCATAAATATACATCTCATGTCGCCCCGAATCGCGGTTGTTTTGCTCTTAAGATTACAAACACCACTTCTCACGGGTCAGTGATGTCAACTAAGCGTTTCTCTAATCGCTGCCAAATGTTGTTCGAAGCAGTCACACTCGTAGCAAGATCACTCTCTTTCTCAGGATCCCTATACCGGTCTCAAATGCCAACAATCGTCAGCATCTCTCTAATTCCAGGAAAATGTCATTCGAAGGAATTTCTAATCACTGCCAATTCATGCATACATACATACATACATTCTACATATATATATATATATATATATATATATATATATATATATATATATATATATATATATATATATATATATATATATATATATATATATATATATATGTATGTATGTATATGTATATATATATATAATGTCACGATGCGTATCAACTACCTGGTTATTACACAACTAATCTCAAAATTCAAAAATATACCTCACTTCAGCCAGATACCTGAACTCTCATAACATTAATTATTACGACTGAGTACTCTAAAGGTAACTGTGATCCCTTAAGAAAACACTTATTTATTACTTGAAAAATCAAACTAAGTCTATCAGAATATGTGTGAGGTATCAAATTAAACTAGAAATATTCTAGAGTAGAAGGGCATCACTCTATCAAAAAACTCTGTTTCCCTGGTCTTAATTCACTTTAGCAAACCTAAAAGAACAAAACATGTTTATCACTTTGCCTTATGCACACACAATCAATCCTATTCACTGGTGATCAATAAATGAAACACTTTTTCTAAAAATGTTAAATACAAAAATTTATTTTCAAATTCAAAGTTTATAATTAGAATTCACAAACTGAAAAATTTATTATTACTTGAAAATAACACAACACTCAATTAATTCTTGAATTAAATTATGAGACAAAACTAATTCACAAAAACTTTATCACGAATTTAAATTAATCAAGCAAAATTTAAACTATCAAGAATTACTCAAGATTTGAAAAGAAAATCTTAAGGAAATATTAAATCAAGTATGCAATGTTAAATTACCAAGAAATATTTAAAATGCTACGTAAATTAATGTTACATCACAAACATAAAAAAATGTGAAAATATGGAGAAATTGTAAATAGAAAAACACACAAAAATACATATAAGATTTATCAATAATGATTTCACTTGGTCAAAATTTCTTAACTTATCATACCATGGTATTAATAGGTAAAATTCACGTTACCTTCCCCAAACTTGTGAAAACCTCTGTAAATCACTTGCTGCAGCTGCGTTACCACAAAACACACTTTTTACCAGGTGCCGTTACAAACTATATAACTTTACTAAATTCAGATCTC
Source organism: Macrobrachium rosenbergii (assembly GCF_040412425.1). Classification (NCBI taxonomy): domain Eukaryota; kingdom Metazoa; phylum Arthropoda; class Malacostraca; order Decapoda; family Palaemonidae; genus Macrobrachium; species Macrobrachium rosenbergii. The sequence continues at coordinate 39,300,232 of NC_089790.1, forward strand.
AAAAGTCAATGCTAATACGTGACCACAAAACACTATGTTAACAGTAATCTCTTTCTAAGAACGAGAGAGAGAGAGAGAGGGAACCAAATCAACTGGCCTCAGAAATCAGAATGAAACAAATTGTAGAATTCCAGTAACACGTGAAACAATTACATGATGTCATTAAAGCATTTTGGGTATGAGATACAAAAGTTCTAGAAGCAGGGAGGTGACGTCATTAAAGCATTTTGGATACGAGATACAAAAGTTCTAGAAGCAGGGAGGTGACATCATTAAAGCATTTTGGGTGCGAGATACAATGGAGAAGCTTCTAGAAGGAAAATGACGTCATCCCAGCAGAACGTTTTGAACGCAATCTTACAAAACATGGCGTAACTGATCAAGACACATATTCTTTCTCTCAAAATGGCGTACGTGACTTGAACATGTAACAAAGTGAAATCACTCGTCTTGAGCCCGTATGGGACGAATCGGCATTTGTTATCCAAACCTGTCATCACGACCCAAAACAAAGCGTTCTCTCTCTTATCTCAAATGATGACAATTGAAATGAAACAAGTCCTTGCTGGACACACACACGTGTTCATATACTACGCTTTTATCAAGAAAGATACTATTCATTCTAAACTACGTTACTATTAAAATTGTATTATCAATTCTAAATTACGCTATTAAGTTATTCAATCATTAGTTCTTTTGAGATCTGATGCCAAACTAAATATGACACTTCAACAACCATTATCATTACACATAAAACATAGAAAAAAGTAAATATGTCAAAATTATAGGAGGATATATGTATTACAAGGCAACATCATGAATATATATATATATGATATATATATATATATATATATATATATATATATAATATATATATATATATATATATATATATACATATACATATATATATATATATATATATATATATATATATATATATATATACATACATACATATATGTACATATATATAAATACATATATATTAATATATGTACATATATATAAATACATACATATATATATATATATATATATATATATATATATATATATATATATATATATATATATATATATATATGTTTATATATATATATATATATATATTCACGACCAAGTACCTGGTTATTACACAACTAATCTCAAAATTCAAAAATTTACCTCATTTCAGCCAGATACCTGAACTCTCATAACATTAATTATTACGACTGAGTACTTTAAAGGTAACAGTGATCCCTTAAAAACTTATTAATCACTTGAAAAATCAAACTCAGTTTATCAGAATATGTGTGAGGTATCAACAATTAAACGAGAAATATTCTAGAGTAAAAGGGCATCACTCCATCAAATAATGTTAACTGTTTCCCCTCACTTTAGGAAAACTGAAAGAACAAAACATGTTTATATCTTTGCCTTATGCACACACAATTAATCCTATTCACTGGTATTCAGTAAATGAAACACTGTTTTCTAAAAATATTAAATACAAAAATTTATTTTTAAATTCAAAATTTTTAATTAGAATTCACAATCTGAAAAATGTACTATTACTTGAAAATAACACAAAACTTAATTAATTCTCGAATTAAATTATGAAACAAAACTGATTCACAAAAACTTTATCAGGAATTTAAATTAATCAAGCAAAATTTAAACTATCAAGAATCACTTAAGATTTGAAAAGGAAATCTTAATAAATGAAAAATTAAGTCAAGTATGCAATATTAAAATACCAAGAAATATTTAAAATGCTACGTAAATAAATGTTACATCACAAACATAAAAAAATGTGAAAATATGATGAGAGTGCAATCACAAGAACACACACAGTTCCACAAAAGATTTATCAACAATAATTTCACTAAGGCAAAATTTCCTTAAGTTATTATACCATGGGATTAATAAGTAAAATTCACGTTACCTTACAGAAGTTTGTGAAAACTTTTGTAAAATCACTTTCTGCAGCTGCTTTTCCACAAAACAAACTTTTAATAAGGCACCGTTACACTTTTCCTAAGAATTTTGAAATGAAAACGTGGGACATGGTGGATAGGAGCCAGCAAAAGCCGGATAGAGTTAAAGTTGCTGTGGGAGATGGGGTATTTGTGAAAATAAATGTCATGAATCAGTTGAACTATAAGTTAGGTCCTAAATTTGGAGGTCCTTTTCGTGTTGTAGAAGTAAAGAAGGGGAATAGATTTGTTGTTCTAGATGAGAATACGAGTGTGTCTCGGTTGACACATATACCTAAAATTAAAAAGACAGGTTAATGGAAATATGGGTTAATTCCTGTGTTGTACTGTGGGTATGTTCATTTTGTTCATCTTTTTTTTCTCTTTTTTTTTTTCAATGGGTTTTAGATGGGTGTAACTTGTAGTTTTTTTTAACTGGGGAGGACTTTGGTCCGTAGATTTATACAAATCTTTAATTGTCCGAGTTCAGCTTTTTTTGTTCTTGTGTGTTGCAATACTTACTTAAAAGTAAGTGCAAAATACCATAGGGTCTTATAGATATATGAATTTCTTTTTTATTTTTTGTTTTTTTTCTTTCCAGTTTCGAGATCGGGTATCTTAGAGATTCTTTCTTTTGTTTCTATGCTGCAGTTTTGTATTCAGATGACTTTGGGAGTCGTGGCATGGGCTAATTTCGTAGTGAGGTTAGGCCCGTGTGTTGTTATGTAAGAATATTATGATGTGTAGTTGTCATCTGATGCAACATCTTTGAGCATAGAGTTTCAGAATAAAGTTCAGTTGCTTAGGTTTGGGGGGCGGGGGTGTGATTAGTATGTTGGATGGAATTTGTCTGATCTGTTACGCGTTTGGGCAAGTCAGTTAGGGTTTGGAACAGGATCAGGAAGACTTGAATTTGGCTTCCAAATTTAGGTGTTTGGATTTTCTTAGTTCTCTTTCAGAATTAAGAGGGTTGTGCCATTGGTAATTGTAGTGTTATGATCATAGAAGCGATTACCAGTATGTCAATTGCTATTTTGTGGAGAATTGAGCAGGTATCGACAGTACTTGCTAACCAGGGTAAGACTTTGATGACTTTACAAGATATTTTTCCTCTTGGATGTTTGGAATTGCCTTTAATGAATTCAGTATATCGGTATGGTTCTTAGGTCATATTTTACTGGGAAGAAATTGTACGGGTAGTATCTTAAAGTTAGTGTACGTGATAGAGGGTTGATTGTGGAAATTCCAGTTAGCAACTTGGAATTGTTTCACAGTTTTATCATATGACCTTTTCCCTAGTGGGTTTAATATATCAGTAATAGTATGGCATAGTCAGTAGACTAGGTACCTTTTTGGGTTGACTGTTGACGTGACCAACTTACGTTATACACCACTTCCTCGCAGCAGAGCCTTATGAATTATTTCTATGAGCCCCAGCTGATATAAGTTAGATATGGGGGCCGTCTATGTTACGCCCGCAGGTTTCTACGCCTGTGCATTCATAAGAGGATCCAGGGTTTTTTTGAGAAATGTCGGGCATGGCGTTTACAAATCGCCAGCATTGCTGGGAGACATCTGCTTGGTGCAAAGGATTCGTGGGCGCCACATTCAACTTGGGCTTGTGCAGTCGCAGGCCATTCAGCATAGTTGGATCACCAGGAATTCAAGATGTGAAGAGAAGCATGGGCTTGTACAGCCACAAGCCGTCCAGAATATTTAGATGAACAGTGTACTGGAAAAACAATCGTGCATACGAGACATGTAATTTTCGTGCCTAGTGCATGCTTTGATATGACTGTGGAGCTGGCCCTTACTGAACTTTCGATTGGACAGTTATCGAACCTGGACAGGGACGCCCAGTGGCAGGTGGTCCAAGCTCCTATTAAGTCTTGGATGACTTTGGATGAACTATTTGCTGGCCTGTCAGTGATACTTCTGCTGCAGATGCATTTGGGTCGACGTTGGGGGTTTGCACAGTTGGATACAGCGCGATGTCTGACGCATGCATTTGTGCTTGCCTGACGATGATCAGGATTTAAGTACATGGAGACAGTGTGAGTGCATATGTGTGTGTGGCACTCACAAATGGTATATTATCAGGGGGATAGACTCTTGCAGAGGGACTTCATTTTGAGACTGGTCTGATTTGATTAGTGGTGCAGTGTTGAAGGACACCACTGGAAAATCTGTTATTTGTCGCCGTAGAAAGTGAGTACCATAACTCAAGAACACTTATATCTTTTCCAGACATTTGGTGGAAAGACATAGTAGTGCTGCAGTGCAATCCCGCTGTGTCTCCCTTATGTCTTTTCCTGTTCTGATCTCCATTGTACATTTTTCTGTTTTGAATAGGAATAACATTTAACACCATTTCAGGTTTTAAGATGATATGTTTCTTTCAACAGGAATTCTGGTTTTGTCCTGTGAGGACGAATATTTTGGGAAGTGGTGTTATTCTTTTACATACTATATGACATTTATTGTGGTTCTAGAATAATTATGATCTCATTACTTTATTTGGTGACCAGGGTGTTAGTCACCAGTATTAGCTGGTTTAGAATCATTAACCTGGATGTTTGTGAATTAGAATTTCCTTTAGTGATGACTTTCATTTATTGGGGGTGGAATACACTCCATTTCATGATCGTAGTGTTTGCTGAATCACTTTCGTTAAATTTGCAAATAAAGTCTAGTTTTTTACTTCAGTGTTTAATTAGTAGGTCTTTATTTAAGAATAGGTTCAGGAGTCGACAAAGGAGAAGGAATTTGCTGACCCAGGGAACCACTGCTACCAGAGACATCTTAGGAAAGTAAGATGATTGATTCTGTTCTTAAAACAGATACAGCAACAAAAGATGGCCCTATTTGACCTGGGGATAGGGCCATTTAACAAACATTTATACACACACACACAAACATATATATATAAATATATATATATATATATATATGTATATGTATGTGTGTGTGTGTGTGTGTTCTCTATGTGTGTGTGTGTGTGTGTATGTATGTATGTGTGTATCCAATATTAGCTGTATGTGAACCTGATATTCCACATCATCACAATTCTGTCATCATCCAACCACACCTCGTGGTTCTCTTCAGTTGCACACCAGGTTTTAAATAAACCTGCACCACTGCTTTTACAGCTGCCATGAACGTGAGGAGTATGCTAGGTTTCCGCATCTGTAAACAGAGGAAAGAGAAAAACTTGTAAATAATTGCTTTACCCAGACGAAGAGAAAGAAAAAAAACAAACAATCAAACCCTACCCGACGTTACATTGTTCTTTTAATCTTAAGTATGTGTGTTAATTTCGTCGCTCCCGTTCCTTCATTTAAAACTATGAACCTAATTCCCCTTTCCTCTTCTACAACACGAAACGGGTCTTCAAACTTGGGACCCAACTTGTAATTTAATTCATTTCTGACGTTTATCTTCAAAAACACTTTATCCCCAACTGCAACTCTTGCGCTGTCTGATTTTGTATTACTTCTCGCGACCATTGCTTGTGTCTTTGACTCAAGATTACTTCTAAGACGTTCAAGTCTTTCTTTAGCTGTAGCAATTAACGATTTAATCGTATCATCACAACGTGAAGGGATTGACAACAAATCAAACACACCCAGAACTGAATAACCAAATAATACTTCCACAGTGACATACCAATGGTGTCACTAACCATTGTATTTATGCTATGTCTGACCATATCCAAATATCTATCCCACTTATTATCATTACCACCCGCTGTTATTCTAAGAGCTTCGAGCACTTTCCTATTAGCTCTCTCACACAACCCATTAGCTTCTGGCCTGTAAGGAAGGATATTTACTTTCTTTACCCCCATAATTTCCGCAAGACATTCCAACGTTCTGTTTACAAATTCTCTCCCATTATCCGTGATAAGTATCTCTGGCACTCCATATCTGCATACACATCTATTGAAAAACGTAACTGCAACCTCTTCTGCGGTCTTATCCCTTAACGGGAAAATCTCCACAAATCTCGTTAACTCATCTATAATCACCTACAAGTATTTATGTCCATACCCCGACTCATAAAAGTTTGTTAGCAAATCCAATGTACCCTCTGAAACGGCCTGCTTGGGATAGGAAAAGACCCCAGTTTACATGGCGTTACCCTCGCCAGTTTACATGAATTACACACAGAGCACTCCTTCACAAATTTCTCCACTGATGAAAACATATTCTTCCAAAAGTACTGACTACGGACTTTCTGATACGTCTTCTCAATCCCCAAATGTGGACCACCAAATTTGTAATGTGTAATCTCCAAAACCACTGGAATCATTCTTTTGGTACCACGATTTGTGTTGTATCCCCATTGTCCTCATTAACTTCTCAACTTATATTTTATTTTCCTCACCAAAAATTTACCCTCTAATTCTAAACCTGAATATGACAATCTATAACCCTTTTCCACTAATTCACCTCTAAGAAACGCCTTTGCTTCTGCTAAAATTTCATCTTCGTCTTGTTTCCTTTCCACCACATTGATATCCCAATCCACATACTCACCACCTGCACTACACACTTGTTCATCCTCTGGGTCCACAAAATGCCTACCAAGAGCATCCGCCACCACGTTATGTTTACCCTCAATGTACTTCAGCCTAGGATCAAAATCTCTAATTGTCGAAAACCACCTAGCCCTTTCAGGAGAAAGATCAGGCTTATTAAAAAGATCCAACATTGGTTTATGATCTGTAAGAACTTCCACTTCATTCCCCAAAAGCAACATTTTAAAATGAACCAAACTAGACTCTACTGCAAAAACCTCTTTGTCCATTGTCGCCATTAATCTTTCATTACTTCCACGTTTTTTTAACTTCTTGCTATAAAAGGCTATTGGATGAAATTTACCCTCAAATTTCTGCATTAAACATGCACCTACTCCTTGACCGGCATCAGTCACTAATGTGAATGGTAAAGAATAATCAGGCAACTTTAAAACTGGAGGACTTATTAAACCATCTTTGACTTTCTGAAAAGCTACCTGCTGAGCTTCACCTCGTGAAAATTGCACTTCATCCCCAATATATCTGTCAAAGGTGCCTCCAATGTAGAAAACCCTTTCACAAAACTACAGAAGAATCCTGCCATTCCTGTGAACGAGCAAACACTTTACTTATTTTTGGGTGTAGGAAAATTTGCAATAGCCCTGACCTTCTCATCATTCACTTGTACACCTTATTTTGAAATGACATGTCTTAGCTATACAATATTTTTCTTCAGGAAATCACACTTGACTAGTTTAGCTTCAGACTTGCCATCCCGTATAGAGTCCGTAGCAACTAATATATCATCCATAAACAAATACATTTCTCCCCAACATCCCATGGAACATTGTGTTTACTAGACTCATAAAGGCATCCTTGTAAATTCACAGTTTCCTTTCGGGATTGAAAATGCTGTCAGCCTTCTACTTTCTTCACCCGGCAGTACCTGCAAAAGCCCTTGCATGATGGCAATTGATGAATGAATATTATTGCCTCCAATCTCCACAAACAAATCTGGCAAACATGACACCGGATATCTGTCTAGGATTGTTTTCTCGTTTAATTTCCTGAAATCTACACTTACACGGATTGAACCATCTTTCTTTGGTACTGCTAACAATGGGAAATTAAACGGTGAAGAGCTAGGTCTAATCATACCTTCATCTTCCCATTTGTTAACCTCTTTTTCAACCCGCTCTCTTATCTTAAAAGGTATTTTATACAACAGGACATATATGGGTTTTGTTCCCTTTTCTAAGTGAAACCTTGTGTTCTAACACATCTGTCAACCCCATTTCATCTCTTTTTAGACCAATAACATCTGAGTATCCAGCTAAATCCTCACCTAATCCCTCTATGTATTCTTTATAGTCTGCTGCACCCAAATGATTTCTAAAAATATCTCCCTTCCAACCTCCATTTCAGCCTCTGTAAATTCATTTTGCCCCCATTACTGCTACTGATTCCATTTCCTCGCTCCATTCTTCCAGATCCACAACATAAGTATTTCTTTGATATCTCTTAACTGAATTATTGCAGTTTAGCAATTCCACACATGTAACCCCTTTACTTAACACCTTGTTTATGGAAATTGTACTCACTACTCCTTTAACCCTTTGATTACGGCCGAGATGAGACCTCACACTTACCACAATCCGGAGGGTTTTCAGGCGGTAGTCACCCGTAGCATGCTACCAGACGCACGAAATCGTAAACAATCATTGTAATAGCGTTTGTATTTGTTGTTTTGCTGCAAATTAACCTGTTTTATTTATATGATAATATTGTGATAGTAGCGATCCGTGATATAGATATTATGCAATTAATGTAACAACACAAATAAATAAACATAGGATAAGTACTATATATCGGGGTTTAGTGTTGCCAGAGGTATAAGCACTGCACTGATTGAGGATGACAGTCTTTTTTTTTTTTTTTTTCATTTTCTAATTCTGTTTGAATCCGTAAAGGACAGCTACATCACAGTTGTGTATTATAGTTAAAAATTATTTGTATATTCGTCAGAAAACTAATCATAAAGAATGTTCATCATTTTTATGGTTCCGCTTACTATTCCACTAGCTGGGCAAAAAAAAAAAAAAAATGAGAGAGAGAGAGAGAGAGAGAGAGAGAGAGAGAGAGAGAGAGAGAGAGAGAGAGAGAGAGAGACAGAATAAAAGAATTTTTACCTATGATTTATTCCTTCTAATTGTACATCAATAACATTGGAGAGTAAGTAGACACAATCACAATATTGGTTGCAATATTAACCACATTTCTGGGTAATATTTTTATCAATGATCAAGCACCCAGCTGACAAGGGATACGCAATCTAGAAATTCAGATGAATTCTGCAGTGTTTGAAAATGGTTTAAAACCCAGCTTCTTCCCAATATAGGGCCATCTGCCATCATAGTGTTGGATAACGCTTCTTATCATTCAGTTCGAATTAATAAACCTCCGACAATGTCTGCCAAAAGGATGAAGTTAAAGACTGGCTAATAAAAAATTAGTAAAGTTGCAAAGACATTCATGTAAAGAAAATGATTACGTGATTGACAGACTGGCAAGAGATCATGGACATAGTGGTTAGGCTGCCTACATATCACTGCCAGTATAATGCAACAGAACTGATATGGGCGCAGGTGAAATCATACGTGGCAAAGAAGAATCATTTTAAAAAATCAGACCTGCTTCCTTTGGTCAAAGAAGCAATTGAATCCATATCTTCTGACAACTGGGCTAATGATGTGAGACATGCCGAAGATATAAAAAGAGATGACGCTTCAAGAGATGTTTGCATTGATAAATATATAGATTCTTTTGTTATCGATGTAGCATCCTCTGACGAGGATTCTTCATAAGTAATGTCTCCTCATACTTCGATTGTAAATAAATTTATTGCTTTCCCTTGTTGTGTGATATCCTGTTGAACACTGAAATTGAAATAAATTGAAATATAGATCTGTTTTTTCGACAGAAAGTGGCAGAAATATCTTTAAAAATCTACATATAACAGAAATGCCACAGCAGTGATGAGTATCATATGACAGTGCTTTAAAAGCACAGGTAAATCTAATACTGTATAAATGTGTAATATATATATATATATATATATATATATATATATATATATATATATATATATATATATTGTGATATAGTTTGAGCTTTTGAATTGCTTTCTTTCATGCATGCCGTAATCCGTCTTTACCTCCTTGCTGTATCAAGGTTGAATTTTCACTGTACAGCTATAAAATAGCTCATAATAAACATTCTTTAAATATTGTTACACCCAATATTATATATATATATATATATATATATATATATATATATATATATATATATATATATATATATATATATATATATATATATGGGTGTAACAATATTTAAAGAATATTTATTATGAGCTATTTTATAGCTGCACAGTGAAAATTCAACCTTGATACAGCAAGGAGGTAAAGACGGATCAGGCATACACGAAAGAAAACAATTCAAAAGCTCAAAACTATATCACAATTATATGACTTCGATAACAGCAAAGGAACAGTAATAAAAACTATAGTAGATGACGTAACTCAAGAACATTGCTCAGTACAGCATCCAAATAAACAAAACTGAAAATGAAAGCACATCTAGGTTTCCAAATTTCTTGCATCTATCATTTTCATATATTGAATTTTTTTTTTTTTATCTAAAATTTAAGTGGGACAACAAAACTTCATTCAGAACTTTCTATTATAGTACACGTGCTTGATAACAGGCGCAAACAATGAGAGCTTGAAGTCAGAAGGTTAATGGTCAGTTTAAGAGGGGCAAAGTCTCTTCCTAAAACGGTCGTACTATAGTAACCCCCCCCACCCCCGCCTTTCTTGTTTACTTGCTAACCTTGTTTACTCTTATTCAGTTTTCATCCTCTGGACTTTACTACTGAAGGTAATCTATTTCTTGTTTTGTCATTGTCATTTTTCAATCTTTAAAGCATTTTAATTTTGTAAGCTCTGTTGTCAGTTTTAATTAGTGTTTTTGTATCTTTTTAGCCAGAAAAGATGGGATATGGGTGATCCTGAAGCGCACCTATTAATAAATATATCAATGATGAGCTGACTGTTCTTCCTATCCGTACTCCCTACTATATATATGCATATATGTATATATGTATATATGTATATATATATATATATATATATATATATATATATATATATATATATATGTATATATATATATATATATATATATATATATATATATATATATATATATATATATATATATATATATATATATATATATCTATATCTTTCTATCTATGCATCTATCTCTGTGTCTAACTATCTGTTAATACACACACTAACACACACATATATGTATACATACGTATATATTAACTTTATCACATACACAATTGTTCTGTGCATTAACTAAATTACTAAAAGGACCTCATTCAAACTGGATGGTATCTATAGATACCATGCAGTTTGAATGAGGTCCTTTAGTAATATATATATATATATATATATATATATATATATATATATATATATATATATATATATATATATATATATACAATCACGAAGCAGTAGGGAAAGGCATCCTCATCATCTACAGTTTATTTTCAATGCCGACGTTTCATGACGAATTCCAAGTCGCATTTTCAAGGCTATAAAATATAATATAATTTGCGAACATCAATAACAAATTAATGCAATGGCAACAGCTCTTTATGTAGTAAAAATATTTAAAACAAAACACCTCATTCCAAGACAAGTCAATAATGAGTAAAAGGAGTTCACTAAAATCTTAAAACAACCTACCTATATGAAAGAAAGAACAAGACTAACATAAATAAGTACAAACAGAGTGAGGAAAACCAGTTGCCCAAACTAGGCTATAAACAATTTCACTGAGGACGATTGAGTATTTAACGACGGCACAGTCTTCCTGATAATTATGGATTCTAGGATGGTTAAGTCGTTGTTGTTCTGCACTCGGCCTAGGATGGAAAAAATCCTTGCTGTCAATATAAGTTTTACATAATTTTGAATGATTTCGTATATTTGATTGCTCAGGATTAGATAACCTGCTACCTGTTCTATGACTTATGCCCCTGTGGGAATCTATGCGGACCTTCAACAGCCTCCTCGTGCATCCCACATATGTATATCCCGTGATCACATCCCGGGCAAGTGTACTTGTAAACAACGCTGGACGAAAACAGAGGACTGAGCCGGTCTTTTGACTCTGAACAGAGACCCTATTGTAAAGGGATTTTTCGGGATGATTTTCAGGTTTAAAGCTGGAAAACTCTTTTTTGAATAATGGCTGTGCATTTTCTCCTAAAAGTATCATCATGCACGAAAGGGAAACTTGCATACATCTTTAGTTTCGGCACAGTCGATTCAGGTGTTGCCGGAGTCATTTTCTGTAGTAGCAGTTTATTTGGATCTGAAAAAAGTCGTGATGGAAAACAATTATTATTGAAATATTTCACTAAAAAGGATATCTCATCGTGGAAACTCTTCCAGTTTGACGAGTGGGTGTAAGCCCTATGGAGGAGGGTTAAAATAGAGTTCAGTTTCAAATGAAAGAAACACGAACTATAAAAATTAATTCCCAAACCAGTAAATGTATTTTTCTATACACACCTGTGTAAAACCTGAGTCACCTCTGGAAATAATAAGATCAAGGAAGGGAGTTTGTTATTTACCTCCTTCTCCATAGCGAACCTTATGTTTGGATGTTGTCGGATGACGAACTCCAGAAAGGACTCTGCATGACATTCATGACGAAATAGGAGAACGTGTCGTCAACATATCTTCGATAAAATAGAGGGCGGAACCTAATGGGACATTCTTCTATTATGCGCTCCTCCAGGGAGCACATGAAGATGTTAGCAAAAATTGGACCAAGTGGTGATCCCATGGCCATCCCTTCAGTTTGTTTATACAAACTGAAGGCAAAGGTCGTGTCCAGCACAGCCAGCTCTAAAAGTTGTTTAAAAATGTCCTACTAAAATTATTAAAAATTGCATCTTCATCAGTAAAAAGTTTGCTTAATATTATCTCAGTATTATTATTATTATTATTATTATTATTATTATTATTATTATTATTATTATTATTATTATTATTATTATTGGAGAAGCAATTCCACAGTTATGTATATGTACATATATTTAAAGATAAATATACAACTGTGGATTTGCTACTTCATTTTAAGACTCATGCTACTATGAGTATTTTTTTATTACTATTATTTTTTTTTTTTTTTTTTAATATGAATCCAATTCATACGGGACAAGCATACAGGGACCATTGACTTGAAATACAAGCCTCCAAAGTATATGGTAGACAGGTTTTCCAGGAATATTGGAAAAGTTTTCCAAAAGTGTCTTTAATAGTGTTCTTGAAGACTCTAAAACTTATTTCTTTTCCGAAGAAGAATTTTTCTTTAAATAAGACAAGCGATTTAAACTACTCTGTATCCTTCAAAAAATCTACTATTATAATTTGATGCTGGTACCATAAAAAACTATATATTTATAACTTACTCTGCTATGCGAAAAAACTTAATCATTCCTTGCTGGAGGCAGCCATCTCTCTCTCTCTCTCTCTCTCCCCTTAATAAGGTGATCAATGGCAATGGAGAAGCCTTGTTAAAACAAAAGGTCACTTTTCTCTTGAAGCTGACTGGATTACTGGGCGCTAGTGATGACCATTTCAGGAAACAGAAATTCTTGAGACCACCTTATTTTTAACTATTGGGAAAAATTAACGCACACAGACGCACAAACCAGTGTATACACACACACACACACACACACACATATATATATATATATATATATATATATATATATATATATATATATATATATATATAAAATATATATATATATATATATACACATATTTATGTATATGTATCTATCTATAATAATAATTTCCAAGTTGATCTTGTCCTCCCTGGGTGAAATTTTCTAGAAAGCTTTATTGCCACGAAAATAGCATTTTTTTAAAGAAATAAATGTAAATGTAGCGAAAAATCATCATCATCGTATCCTTTTCCCTCGTCGTATCGGGAGGAGATATCTATCTATCTATCTATCTATATGTATATATATATATATATATAGATATATAAATATATGTAGATATATATATATATATATATATATATATATATATATATATATATATATATATATATATATATATATATATATATACTGTATATATTTATATATATATATATATATATATATATATATATATATATATATATATATATATATATATATATATATATATATATATATATATATATATATATATATATATATATATATATATATATATATATATATATATATATATATATATATATATATATATATATATATATATATATATATATATATATATATATATATATATATATATATATATATATATATATATATATATATATATATATATATATATATATATATATATATATATATATATATATATATATATATATATATATATATATATATATATATATATATATATATATATATATATATATATATATATATATATATATATATATATATATATATATATATATATATATATATATATATATATATATATATATATATATATATATATATATATATATATATATATATATATATATATATATATATATATATATATATATATATATATTTCTCCCAACGACGAGAGAAAAGGATACGATGATGATTTTTCACTAAATTTTTAATTTCTTTCTTTTTTTAAATATTGATGTTTTCGTGGCAATAAAGCTTTCAAGAAAATTTCATACCTTCTGCTGCAAGAAAGAATCATTGTCGCCTGGCGCCGTAATATCTTCGTGTTTTTCCTGCAGTCGTTTTAGAATTCTTCCGCTCATGCGTATAGCGCCATCACTCAATAGGTGCACTGACACCAAGGACTACAGTGGCCATCTCAGGGATCCTCCAGGAAGACGTCTTGAAGCCTTCAGAGACAGCATGTGAGCAAAGAAGGCGAAGTTTATGGTTAAAATGAACTGGATGACGAAGCAGATCGACTAAAAGAGATTTTCAAGAGGGAAAAGTACATCACGAGAATGGCAGATAGCTTCAGTCTGTAATTGTTTACTGCTGAAAATATGGACTACTTCGCGGAGCAGTATGAAGTCGAGGTTCCCGCCTTCTGCGATTATTCGGCACCTCTACAGTCGTATTGTCACTCACGGACGCAAGCTCTTCATTCGAAATAAGGAAGGAAATAATCAAGAAGAGAGGAAGACAGTGGAACGGAGGAACTGAAGAATTTATACGAAATAAAAGGTAGAGAACTTGAGGTGTTTTCTAAGCTGATTGAGAGGGGATTTTGGATGCCCAAAATTACCGCTTGGAGCAGTTCTTCGCTCGAAATAAGAAAGAGAAGGAACAAAAAGAGACGACATCGGCGTGGAGGTATACTGAAGAATGCTGACGAAGAATAAAGTAGATAACCTGAGGTGTTAGAAACTACTTCAAAGATTTTGGATTCACAGAATTACTTTTCGGAGAAGCAAGGAAGAATCGAAGGGATGATCAATATCGTCAGTAAGAGGGAATCTCATAAGTTTATAGAAGACGACTCCTTAAAGCAAAGAAGCTGTTTATGTGCCAGAAAAAGAACTCCAAGTAATGGTTATCACGATGTTGAAATGATCTAAAACCTTCGAGATTTTCCTTGAAGACATTTTGGAATCCTTCAGTCCTCCGGCTCCTGGAAGGACGAGAGAAATGCCATTCGCGCATGCGCCGAGCTTCAAAGTGTCCAAGAACAATCTCCGAGATGCTTCAAATCGTCTGGAAGCCTTCGGAGACAGAAAGTGTCAGTTTTGAAAAGTAGGGTAAGAGAAAGCAAAGAGTATTGGTGAGGGGAAGGGTCCGACCCAGAGGCCGCTTCCTTCCTCCAAGGAAGCAGCCTATGGGTCTGACCCTTCCCATGGAAAGGGCCCAAGCCCTTTAAGGATTGGCCCCAAAGCCTACAAGGCTTGCCAGTCTTTTGAGGGCAGCCTTGAAGGGAAGGGTCCGACCCAGAGGCTGCTTCCTCGGAGGAAGGCAGGTATCCTGTCAGGCTGGGGAAGCAGGCCTGGAGAGGGCCCAAGAACTTCAAGGATGAGGCCCAAAGTCCTCCTAGGCTGGCCAGTCTCTTGAGGGCAGCCTTGAAGGGAAGGGTCTGACCCAGAGGCTGCTTCCTTGGAGGAAGGCAGGTATCCTGCCAGGCTGGGGAAGCAGGCCTGGAGAGGGCCCAAGAACTTCAAGGATGAGGCCCAAAGTCCTCCAAGGATGGCCAGTCTCTTGAGGGCAGCCTTGAAGGGAAGGGTCCGACCCAGAGGCTGCTTCCTCGGAAGAAGGCAGGTATCCTGCCAGGCTGGGGAAGCAGGCCTGGAGAGGGCCCAAGAACTTCAAGGATGAGGCCCAAAGTCCTCCAAGGATGGCCAGTCTCTTAAGGGCAGCCTTGAAGGGAAGGGTCTGACCCAGAGGCTGCTTCCTCGGAGGAAGGCAGGTATCCTGCCAGGCTGGGGAAGCGGGCCTGGAGAGGGCCCAAGAACTTCAAGGATGAGACCCAAAGTCCTCCAAGGATGGCCAGTCTCTTGAGGGCAGCCTTGAAGGGAAGGGTCCGACCCAGAGGCTGCTTCCTCGGAGGAAGGCAGGTATCCTGCCAGGCTGGGGAAGCAGGCCTGGAGAGGGCCCAAGAACTTCAAGGATGAGGACCAAAGTCCTCCAAGGATGGCCAGTCTCTTAAGGGCAGCCTTGAAGGGAAGGGTCTGACCCAGAGGCTGCTTCCTTGGAGGAAGGCAGGTATCCTGCCAGGCTGGGGAAGCGGGCCTGAGAGGGCCCAAGAACTTCAAGGATGAGACCCAAAGTCCTCCAAGGATGGCCAGTCTCTTGAGGGCAGCCTTGAAGGGAAGGGTCCGACCCAGAGGCTGCTTCCTCGGAGGAAGGCAGGTATCCTGTCAGGCTGGGGAAGCAGGCCTGGAGAGGGTCCAAGAACTTCAAGGATGAGGCCCAAAGTCCTCCTAGGCTGGCCAGTCTCTTAAGGATAGCCTTGAAGGGAAGGGTCTGACCCAGAGGTTGCTTCCTCGGAGGAAGGCAGGTATCCTGCCAGGCTGGGGAAGCGGGCCTGGAGAGGGACCAAGAACTTCAAGGATGAGACCCAAAGTCCTCCAAGGCTGGCCAGTCTCTTGAGGGCAGCCTTGAAGGGATGGGTGGGCAGCCTTGAAGGGATGGGTCCGACCCAGAGGCTGCTTCCTCGGAGGAAGGCAGGTATCCTGCCAGGCTGGGGAAGCAGGCCTGGAGAGGGCCCAAGAACTTCAAGGATGAGGCCCAAAGTCCTCCAAGGATGGCCAGTCTCTTAAGGGCAGCCTTGAAGAGAAGGGTCTGACCCAGAGGCTGCTTCCTCGGAGGAAGGCAGGTATCCTGCCAGGCTGGGGAAGCAGGCCTGGAGAGGGCCCAAGAACTTCAAGGATGAGACCCAAAGTCCTCCAAGTCTGGCCAGTCTCTTGAGGGCAGCCTTGAAGGGAAGGGTCCGACCCAGAGGCTGCTTCCTCGGAGGAAGGCAGGTATCCTGCCAGGCTGGGGAAGCAGGCCTGGAGAGGGCCCAAGAACTTCAAGGATGAGGCCCAAAGGCCTCCAAGACTGGCCAGTCTCTTAACCCTATCTGGTGCAAGTTGGGTCTGGGCAGACCCACCCTACGGGATTTTTTTTCATTTTTAGATAATTTTATTTAATAATCGTTTTTAGTTGATTCTATGATTACAAAAATATGGGAAATTATTAATTATTTTAATTTTCATTAGCCCTTTGATTACGGCCGAGATGAGACCTCACACTTACCACAATCCGGAGGGTTTTCAGACGGTAGTCACCCGTAGCATGCTACCAGACGCACGAAATCGTAAACAATCATTGTAATAGCGTTTGTATTTGTTGTTTTGCTGCAAATTAACCTGTTTTATTTATATGATAATATTGTGATAGTAGCGATCCGTGATATAGATATTATGCAATTAATGTAACAACACAAATAAATAAGCTGCCAGTAATAAAGGAATATTCCAAAATCGGCAATTATTCCAACGGTCACGCCAACCAAATTCGACAAAGTGGAAGGTACAGCGAGTTGAAAACAAAGCAGGTCATTTCTGTCAAAGCACACGTGCATCTCAATATCACCTACATACATACATACAGTATATGTACAAACACACACATTACTGCATCTATATATATATATATATATATATATATATATATATATATATATATATATATATATATATATATATATATATAATATGAATCCATGACAACAGCAACAATGATTACACGACACAACAATACATTTTGGACACTAGCGAATATGGACATTTGGAAGGTGACAATCGTATTTCCATGGCTGAGACGTGGGTGGTACGTGAGATGCCGGAATCCTTTTGATGGAAATGACCGGTCGTTGTTTTCTGCTCTTGCTTACCTTCCACCTGTGTTGAGTTTGGTGGCCCTGAACGCTGGAATACTACCTTGGGAATAGGGCCTGGGATTATCCCTTGTCCTTCGGACAGATTCCAATTCAATGTTTGATTGACGATGGCGGTCAAAAGTCAGGGGGAAAGTGGAAACAACCTCCTTGCATGGAAATCGTATTGGCCGCAAGTAAAAAGGGAGGTTCCAGAATCCGCATTTGTCAATGAAACAAGGAATTGGAGACTGCCGGGGCTTGGGATAATCCCGGGGCCCATTTTCAAGCTAATATTCCAACGGTCACGCCCACCAAATTCGACAAAGGTGGAGGGTACAGCGGCTGAAAACAAAGCAGTTCATTTCTGTCAACAGGACACGTGCATCTGAAATGCCACCTACGCGCGTCGTCTGTCACACTTGCATGTGACATGTAAACACAATTGCCACCTCGCCACATTCACTAGGGATCAATATTATAAATCACATTGCTGATCAAAATGTGTAATTGTGTGTGTGTATGTGTATATATATATACTATATGTATATATATATATGTATATGTATGTATGTATGTATGTATATATATAAATATATATATATATATATATATATAATATATATATATATATATATATATATATATATATATATATATATATATATATATATATATATATAATTGACTATATATACATGTGTGAGTACTTATATATATATATATATATATATATATATATATATATATATATATATATATATATGAAGGCAATGCCCCGAAGGAAAGAGAAACGAGTCTGCTAAGTAAAGGACAATACGTCGAAAAGCCTTGCAATACTCTGTTGCTTCTCTTTCCTTCGTGGAATTGTCTTTATTTATATATTCATCACGTTCCATATTCTCGTGATTCAGTTATATATATATATATATATATATATATATATATATATATATATATATATATATATATATATATATGTGTGTGTGTGTGTAATATATATACAATTAATTACATATATATATGAGTGTATATATATATGTATATATGTTTGTGTGTGTGTGTATGTAAAAATACAAACACATACTCACACCTATCCCTATAAAAATAAAAAATTGGATAAATTCCAAAAAATGATTACAAAAAAACTGATTATATATATATATATAAAACATATAATATATATATATATATATATATATATATATATATATATATATATATATATATATATATATATATATATATATATATATATATATATATATATATATATATATATATATATATATATATATATATATATATATATATATATATATATATATATATATATATATATATATATATATATATATATATATATATATTTAATCACTAACATTTTGGAATTTGTTCAATTGTTTTTTTGAACCAATATTCAGGGAAGTTGTAGGGTTTTGTAGATCATTTTATTCTGTTATAATTTTCTACAGATATTTTTCTTTTCCTTCAACTATTCTAGTGGTACCTGTTTACTTACATCTTATTTTTGAGAAACATCTAATGAAAATGTCAGCAAATGCCGCATGAAAGTTGGGTATTGTTCTTAAGTCCTCATATACTTATATGAGTGATTAAATCAGTGCAACATTTTTAGGTAATTTGTCCTTCCTTTACTAGGATACTGTTCTCCGGGAGATGTCTGCTTCTGCCAGAGATTTATATCTTTTAGAGTGGTTCGAGGTGGAAGGTTTCTTTGGCAGCTATGCCTTGGACTATAGACGGATGGTCTCTTGTTTGTCACTTTTTCATAAGTTGTATTTTGACATATCTTTCACATTCTCAGTTGATCCCTGATCCCCTGTTGCTGTCGAGAGCAACCAGATTCGCTGAACAGCAGCATCAATGTGCAGTAAATGTACCTCGCCTTCGAACTTTTCAGTTCCAGGGACCTTTATTCCTCACGCCTTACGACTGTGGAACAGCCTCTTTACTGAGGATGTGTTGCAAACGGAACTTCAAAAGTTCAAGTGAATGTAATGCATTACTACCCTTATGCAATACATCTTGTATTTAATACTTTGTTTACATTTTTATTTATTTATTGTTAGTACATCTGTTTTCTAATAACTGATCTCCTCTTTCTGTATTTCCTACTACCTTCTGTTATTTCACTCGAATGAACACCATTTTCTTAGGATGCTTGAATTTCAAGTTAGTTACCCCTGTGGGCTTGTTTCATATGGATGGGGTTCACCTTCTGAATAATAATAATAATAATAATAATAATAATAATAATAATAATAATAATAATAATAATAATAATAATAATAATAACAACAACATTGTCTATATTCATTAATCTCATGGTAACGGTTATTATATTGTTATTATTATTCTCATATATCATAAATCATCAATACCATGATTATCAGATTTACATTACATCCGACTCATTTTATATTTTATGATATCCAGTCTTCAAAGGACAGAAAAGGAACATTAAACGCAAAATAGTAATTTACTCTCTCTCTCTCTCTCTCTCTCTCTCTCTCTCACTAAAGACTAAAGCCATAATTTGATGAAGAAAATTATAATACGGATGAATTTCAACATTTATTTTTACAAAAATCTTTTTGCTGTAGATAAAAAAACAAAATCAGAAAATGTATAAACACATAAGACTCAATATGATTGGAAGAAGCTTTTATGACATAAGTTGAATGAAATCAAACAATGTGAATAACAAATGGTTATGAATCTGAATATTTAATAAGCTGAACATAATAATCTTGACAAAACTTTTACGACAGAATTCTAGTAATTCAGAAGTGTGTGGTATTCTCTGAAACAAGGAGCGACACATAGTCCTACATTGCAGTCTTTACACATGAAATATGTCTGCTGGCCTTTCTTGGGCCTACGGGATGTATGCGAGCACACACGACATCTTAGTCTAGGTCGCAGTTGTTTTTCTGTTGAGGAACTGGATCAGGAAAGTGTCTTTCTGTTAGCCGCCTTGGCTGCGTTATTACGGTGCGGGTAATTATCTTGTTAGGTGCTGGAGGGTACCTTTCAATCAACTGCAGAACGACTGACTTAGAAAACTGTAAATATGACCCTTTCTTGCCAGTAACAAATCCATGCAAGTGATGACAGTTTACTAGTATCATATCAAGCAGACGGAAAAATAGTTTTATGTACCATCTCGTGGTTTTACGGATACACTTCACAGAACTAATAAGCATGTCGTTCTTGTCCACAATCCGCATTTTCTTATTATAGTCAACAACGCATGCAGGTTTTTGCACAAATTCCCCTGGTCGACACCTTTTTCACAGTCTACCATTATATTTTCATGTACTGAAGATAACATATACACTGTCCTGTTATCCTGCCATTTTAAACCTAATATTCCATTGCAGTTTTGAGACGAAATCTCAGATTTGTTCACATCAGGAAATTTAGGCATAAATTTCCTATTTTTCCGGACTGTTCCACATGCTCCTGTTTCGTTGTCGCCCAAATACTTGAGCAGTTTTGGGCTGCAATACCAATTATCGAAATACAGGATGTGATGTTTTCCGAGATGCGAGGCCATAAATGTTTTTACCACAGAACCAGATACCCCTAGATCCTCATCTACCAATATCTCTGTATCTTTTTCCAGTATAGATTATAAAATCGACAATATAATCCGTTTTGGCATCACAAAGTTCAAATATTTTCACTCCAAATCGACTTCTTTTATCTGGAATGTACTGCTTGAAACTTAGCCTTCCCTTCCATAACATTAAACTTTCATCTATGCATAAATCCTGGAAAGGTTGAAATTTTTCCCGGAATTTTCTACGCACACTGTCGAGCATGGGTTTAATTTTTTTAGTTTATTATCTGGGCTTGTTTCCTGTGAATTATCAACGAAATGTAGAACCCGTAGAATTTGAAGAAATCTGTCCCTTGCCATCAGCCTTCTCACTCCTTTTGTCTCGAATGTCTCAAGCGTAGTCCAGTAATCTACGATGCGATGTTTACTTATATGCGACATGATCATAATCACACAAAAGGAACCGTATCATTTCCTCCACAGTAACCTGAGCAAATTTTCGCAAATACTTTGGCACTGCATCTCCTAGCGTATCAACAAGGAATCTCTGATAACGGTTTGTCTCTTCAGCAATCAGCCCCATAAATTCGTTGTCGAAAAATTCAAAAAAATAGTCTACTTCCTTTGAATTTTCATTCACATTACATTTCGACGTAATGCCACTGCCACTGCTGTCAAATATGAAATCTCTGGGCTGGAAATTGCTGGCAGCCCACTCCCACTCATCACCTGGGTCACTTCGCTGTCTCCGCCTTCTTTTGACACCTTGGCTTTCATTTGTAGGTGGCAGATTTTCGTCATTTTCACTGTCGGTTGATATTTCATCACTGTCTCTTGTACCAGGACCCTAATTATCCATTTCATTTCCTTCTAAATCCGATTCATTTTCATATCCAGAAAATGAGTCGAGAAGGTCTATAAAATAGTTATCCTCGTCGAGAGCTCTTCTCTCGATCTGCCGGCGGTCAACTCGAGGATGTCGTACCCTTGACCCCTCCTCCTGTGACATCTTGATGAAGACTAATGAATTTTAGGAAACACGTGAATTTATATGAATTCACTGTATGGCAACTGACAGACTGTTACCATATCAAGAAAAAGAGGCCAGTATTTCAATCATCAGTCCTTCACATAAAAGGAAATTACCGGTGCTCGTATACGACACACAACAGTGTTCGGGCCAGTTTATTAAATGCGTCGTATACGTTACAACCGAAATCAAAGGGTTAAGCTTCTCACTGCCTCCTACCACACACACCTACTTATTCGCTTTTATATCCCTCACCTTTACTTAGGTATACTTAACCTTTACTTTCACCAATCCTCTTTCCCTCACCATTAGGCTAACTTTTTCTTGTGACTGACTATTTCTCCCTATTTCCTCATTATCCCCCATTTCAAATGCATCCTCCTCCATTGCCATAGTACCTATATATGGGATAAACACCCACAGTTTCACCAACCGTTATACCTCCTTTACTAGGGTATATAGAAATCCCAATCCTCCTACACACCGGATGTCCCAGTAAAATCTTGTTTCCCAAGTTAACCCCTCTCCCCACCAAAACTGATTCCTGTATTAACTGGTTCCCTAGCTAGAAACAAATATCCGCCACTCCTACAACGCCCAGTTTATGAGATTGGATATCTCACACTTTATCCTCTGAAGGCCTTAGTTGAAACTGAGGGAACTTCGACTGATAAAAATCAAGGTCCATTAGACTGACCATTGCCCCTGTATCCACAATAATTAGAAGACTAGATCCAGCTACAGCTCCTGTCACCACAGGCTTCCTTTCTCCTACATCTCCCAAAAGTCCTATACGACATGAACATTTTATCCTTTCCCTTTTATTTGTTCTGCTCTCCAAAAATTCTGTCTGTTTTGGGAACTTCTTGGATATCCTTCTTGAGGAGCTTTCTCATAGTTAACTTTGTTTTTTGGCGTCTCTGCATAGCTGTTTCCAAAATTCTGCTTACTGGTCTATCACTTCCCTTTTTGAGTAACAGACAAATCCGCCAATTATGTGGAGCATTCTTACACATGACACAATATTTGGTTCGGCAATATTTCTTAAAATAAAATATGCCCCTGTTTATTGCAATTAAAGCCACAAATTTGTGGCATATGATCCATAGATTTTCTCTAACCCTCCATTTAACCGCAAAAATTATCAGAAGCAAAGTTTAATTCACACTGCGGGAAGTTCCTTAAGCCTATTGTCGTGTTTTTCGGCATTCAGTTGAAAAGTATATTATGTATGTACAGTTGGGCATTTAGACATGTGCTTCTTAATTTGTGAAAAGATTATATTCTTCAGAAGTAGCCTCCCCCAGTCTTGTAAGAGCTTGACGGCGTCTCTTCCAAACATGTGTGTGTGCGTGTGTTCGTCATCCATCGGAGTGGACAAGACAACAAGAGCATCTCGTTTTCTTTCTCTAAACGAACGCGATTTCAACCATATAATATTTCCGTCTGTTTCTCCCTAACCATTGTTGTCTTGATGTATGTACAATCACCATTTTGCATGTACTCATAATGTTCCAACGAATCTTCTTTATCAAACTGTGTGTATGTTTCTGTTTGTGAAGACGCCAAACGTCTCGCCATTTCACATATATTATGCTACTGCATTGTATTCATTAATCTGCCTTGAATCGCATGCAATTGGCCATATGTAGAATTTCCTGGCCTTTCCATTGATATATGTTTCATCACTGTATGTTAATTGTGTCTCTCAATATCGCCATCTGTTTGTCTGCCAACAAACACAGATGCCCAAGTCTGTACCTCTGTTTTTATCTGTCTGCGTTTAGACGCTACCTTACCGCTCGCATTCGTCAATAACATCTTCAAAGATTCTGTACATTAAGCTCAGTAAGGAACTGCCAATAAACCAGTAAACACCCAGCCAGTATGTCACTCAATCCCCAGTCCTTACACTGGTGACCCCGGAGTGACCCGAAGGACCCAGCCGACCCAAGATGACGACCCACTCGCCGACAGACCCTTCGCCGCCTCGCTGCTTCCCGCCATTCCCGAGTTCTCAGTAGAAGTCCGACCCTCCGAGATGACCCACCCAACCACCAGAGCCCTGGATGCCTCCTCCAGGAAACCTGAAGTCGCCCCCGCACTCATACTGGACGAGCTGACCAACGAAGGACCAGCCAACGTCATCCTTCAGCCTGCTGCCGCCCCTCTCGAGCTGGCTACCAAGGATCAGCCGCCGTCATCCTTCAGCCCTCGAGCCGGCCACCGAAGGATCATCCAACATCACCCTTCAACCCACTCCCGTCCTCCTCAAGCTCCTGCCAGCCGGCGCCGCCCTTCAGCCTCCTACCCGCCCCTAGCCCAAGCCCTTCAAGCCAACTACAATTGTCAGCAAGACAATTTCCGCATCGATGCCTCGCTTGGGGGAGGAGTATTGTAAGAGCCCGTTGCCCCAACGCCGTCTCTTCCAAACACAACCGCACCGCACCCTCCGCCTGAGCAGTCGTCTCTGCAGCCGGGTTGATTAATCAGACATTACCCACGTCTTGGGGGAGAGTATTTGTAAGAGCTTGGAGCCGTCTCTTCCAAACGTGTGTGCGCGTGTGTTCGTCTTCCATCGGAGTGGACAAGACAACAAGAGCATCTCGTTTTCTTTCTCCAAACGAACGCGATTACAACCATATAATATTTCCGTCTGTTTCTCCCTAACCATTGTTGTCTTGATGTATGTACAATCACCACTACTTGCATTGCCATGCAAGCATTCTATTCATGTACTCATAATGTTCCAACGAATCTTCTGTATCAAACTGTGTGTATGTTTCTGTTTGTGAAGACGCCAAACGTCTCGCCATTTCACATATATTATGCTACTGCACTGTATTCATTAATCTGTCTTGAATTTCCTGGCCTTTCCATTGATATATGTTTCATCACTGTATGTTAATCGTGTCTCTCAATATCGCCATCTGTTTGTCTGCCAACAAACACAGATGCCCGAGTCTGTACCTCTGTTTTTACCTGTCTGTGTGTAGACGCTACCTTACCGCTCGCATTCGTCAATAACATCTCCGAAGATTCTGTACATTAAGCTCAGTAAGGAACTACCAATAAACCAGTAAACACCCAGCCAGTATGTCACTCAATCCCCAGTCCTTGCAGTCTATCAAAACTGCCAACTATAGCATCTGGCATGTCATTTAACAACCACAAGAAATGCAGTAACTTCTGAAAACTTTCTAAATACAACCTTCATCTACCTTGTCCAAGCCTCTCAATTTCCCCACCAAATCCGTCGCTGCATCAAACAATTGTGAGCTAAAATCTACCATGGAACTCTCTCCTTTTCTAATTTCATAAAATGCTCTCATATCTCGAACCAAATCTCCACACTCATCTGCCCCATACGCAGTTCTTAGGAATGTACTTAAATCCCCCTAAGTCCTACACCTACTGTACTCAAACCCGCGACAGCTTTTACCAATGTCTAAAGCAAGAAATCCTTTAGCTTGGTTAAATACGTCTCTATCATCTGTGATTTTTTTGGCAATCAAATGATTATCAACACTTTCGTTAAATATCTCAACTGGCTGTCTTAAACTTCCATTTACCAAGCCTGCATAAGGCTGGATAGGTGAGGTATATGTCATAACCCTGTGGTTTAACAAATTACTTACAGACACAACCTTCTGCCATTTTGTTGACTTTTCCCTTCTTATTTCTGTCTAAACTAAAAGTATCCCTCACCCCCAATAAAATTTGGCCTGATCTTTAAAGTATGTAATATCCCCCTCTTAAACATCCATAAACTAAGGAAGTAAATCACTTCTTATACGCGTCCCATGAACGCTCATATGTTTTCAAGGTTAACCCGCGGGAGTCTCCCCTCGAGAAAAAAAAAAAATCTCGGAAGTAAAATTCGCCCTTTGATATCGGCAAGAACCGCTCTTGTCACCATTCAGATACCACATGTTATATCCTACACACAGTATAGCCCAAACTATCTCGATAAGAGAAACAAAAAAGAAAGAAGAGAGAAAATAAAATTCTAAATAATACTGAAATAAAAACTAGGAATAAAAGAACTTACTTTTCCTCCTATACTCGTATCTCTGCAACCACTGATATTCACGAAATTATAACCGCACTTTTAATCTGAGGAACGAAAATATACTTGGTATGACTGTACTGAGGCACCAACTGAGTAATACTGACAGCACCTGAACTAAAACTGCAAGCTCGCAGTTTTCACCTCCACTACAACACATTACTAACTGCTCCAATTTCCCCAGTCATGCTTAAAGATCATCAATAATATCCTATTCCTATTGTGTTTCCATGTACCTATCCTATTCATTGTCGTCTATTTATATACCCCTCGTACGCATGAATTCGTAACACTGTGTTTCCTGGTCACCAACAGCATTTATTCCCCAATTAATCAAAACCTGTCATAACTCATAATCAGCCATCACTATTAAGTGTATGCTACCGAAAATAGTATCCCAGCCACTACTAGTTACCAAAAAAATAGTGTACACCACTGCCACCAAATAATTCTGTAACATAGAATACCCTACGGTTGTCTTACCTGGTGTGTTGGTAGCCGTATCGAGCTCTCTCTCTCTCTCTCTCTCTCTCTCTCTCTCTCTCTCTCATGAATACTAAATACCCTACATCTAGTGTGTATAAATTAAACCATGTTTATAAAAAAAAAAATAGTTTATTCTGTAAATCTAACATATGACAGGTTAAATGAAAAATACGCAT
Organism: Macrobrachium rosenbergii; assembly: GCF_040412425.1. Classification (NCBI taxonomy): domain Eukaryota; kingdom Metazoa; phylum Arthropoda; class Malacostraca; order Decapoda; family Palaemonidae; genus Macrobrachium; species Macrobrachium rosenbergii. The sequence goes on from NC_089790.1 coordinate 39,327,584, forward strand.
GATTAAAGTTACTGAACCACTCCCCAAACAAATTAAACAGTTATAATATAATAATAAAGTGTGGGATTAATTCCCATCCCCATTTCAGTCACTAATTATTCTCCATTCTAATTTTATGTTTTTATGTCACCAGTTCACTTAACTGGCTATATTCTATAGTGGCCATATTCATTTATTGGTGTGCTTATGCAACATCTGTAGAGAGAAACAACTCTCATTGGTACTAGAACCAACTTAGCTCACACTAACACTATTACATCACATAGAAAGACTGTTAAAAGAAATGATAGGCCACTAAAATGATAATTACTATTCACCTTTGACACTCACCCTTACAGCAGGTGACCTGAACTTAGCCCTTCCACTTTGTTGCTTCAAAACGCAATGTATAACATATTTCCCCAGTTCCAAGCACTTACCCCAAAACACTCTCTTACCATGTCTTACACATGCACGCACGAACTCACTCTTCACGCCACACCCTAATATTGTTGGGCGTTCAATTCTAACCGAACATAGCGTGCTTCTAGAACATTCGATACAAACCGCTGATGAGTGCTTTCCTTTCGCCAACGTGCAGCTGACATGGTTGTAACTAAGGTGACATTCATTCAAGCACCCAGTGATGAGTCCCTCAGAAGATTGCGCGTTGATAACGCAAACACTTCCACCTGCATAATTAGTCACATAGGTCACTGCTGATTACTGTAAACACTCGTCACGTAGGCATAGATATACACACACACACACACATACATACATACATATATATATATATATATATATATATATATATATATATATATATATATATATATATATATATATATATATATATATATATACATACACATATATATATATATATATATATATATATATATATATATATATATATATATATATATATATATACATACATATATATATATATATATATATATATATATATATATATATATATATAGATAGATAGATAGATAGATAGATTGATAGATAGATCAAACAAATAATCGAATGATATTGCCCAGCCGTAAATGTCAAATTCCTCCTGTCAATCCACTGATGGTTTGCTCTCTGTTCAAAAGATAAACTGAGTCCCCTTATGACTTATAATATAGTTTATTTGTATTCTTGTCCAAGATGTAGTCTTGGGAAATATGTAGGAGCCTCAAAGAAATTAATCAAAATACGAATAAATTGTCATTGGGGAGACTTTTAGAACAGGTGTCAATTTGTCAACTCCTGAATGTCTTAGTGTTCTGGAGCACACTAAAATAGGTAAGCTTGACTTAATTTATAAACAATTTCAAAATATCACAAAAGCTACTCCCTCACATCAATTAGCTGTTTTAGAATCTCTTTAGAAAAAAGCTTGTACCAAAAGTAAACAGCCAAACCACTGCCACCAGTCTACCTGGCGTGATGACTCCCTGGAACTTCTGTTGTCTCTTCCAGTATTTTCAGAGTGCCTTTTATAGTGGGGCAGATAAGAGTAATTTTTTAGAAGAATCGTGCAAATGATGATACAAGCATCAAATTTGGCACAATTGTTCTCCAAGGGATACTAATCAAATCTGCCCGATTGGCCAATTAAAAATCCATTTTTCAAGATTGCCATCAAAATAACCACCCAAAGTTGATGTTTTGCATAGAAATATTTGTAGTTGTCCGAATTTCATGATCTAAGTGTGGATTCATATGTTTTTAAGCCTGCTGATGTATATTTTCTAGTTTATAACATGGTTAAGGCACTGTATTAAAGGAGTGATTGTCGGGCACTACCAAGGCACATTGGTGACATCACTGCTGTGAAGCTCAGCATGGGGTTCAGTGTCAGCTAAGTAGGAAATTTATGTTGACTTCACACTGCAACAACCTATTAGTATCCCAAATGCTGCCTAATCAACCCCAAATCAGTTAGGCAGCCGCACCTGAATGGACAGGACGTGCCAGCGCGGGAGAGCTGAACCAAGGATAACAGGGTTTTAGTTATCTGGATGGTGTACAGATCGCACGGGGCTTATGACACTGGATGAACGATTGGACTAGGTGTATGGCACAGTGGAAGAACCTAGTTGTATCTCATACAGGAAAGCGCCTATTGTATATTACAGGACACAAGAGGCCTATTACACTATTACATGTACAGGGTGGTAAAAGGATAAACCCTCGACCCTGAACATCATCGTAATCATGGATGTGAACTCTACTGGACGATCATGGAAAACAGACTGGACCAAGTGTTGCCTATGTCAGGAGGTTAAGAAAGAAGATCTAAAATCTCCCCAGGCCAATCCTGCCAGAAGAGGGGATGATGGATACACAAGCCTGGCAAAGAATATTCCACTGTTTCACTCACTCAATGTGCTACCAATCAAGCTAGACCCTGCAAGACTTGACGAAGATTCTGGATAGAGGAAACGTTGAGAAAAAATAAGGCACAATATCATGAGAGTTGCAGGCTTCTGTTCAACAACACAAAGTTACACCGAGCTGAAAAAAGAGCAAGTCATGTAGGTACTAGTGATGAGGGCAGTAGAAGTAAGATTCCACGAAAGCTCCAAGAAACTAAAACAAAAGAATGCTTCTTCTGCAAAACTGAAGGAGGGGAGCTTAGAGAAGCAATGACAATGCAAGTTAATATGAGAATAAATGAATGTGCCAAAACACTCAGTGACACAAAACTTCTCGCCAAACTAAGTGCAGGAGATGCCGTAGCCCAAGAAGTGAAATATCTTCCTGGCTGTTTGGTGGCATTGTATAACCGAGAATGGGAATACCTAAAGGTGCGGGAGCAAGAAAAAATACAGGAACACAGGATGCATATCCAATTGCTTTCTCTGAACTAAACACCTACATCTGCGAGATGAAAAATGCCAGTGAGAGGCCACTGATTTTCAAGCTTGCTGATTTGACCAAGCTTTACAAGCAGAGGCTGGAACAGCTTATTGTTGACTCACCTGATGTTCATCCTACTCGACTCAAGGATCAGCTGCTTTTGCACATTCCACAGGTGCAAGCTAATCTCCAAGGACAAGAAATTCTGTTGGCTGTTGAAACCGATGTAGGTTCAATCCTATCAGAAGCATCCCGTTATGGTGAAGTGATCCATCCAGCAAAAGCTGCTGGGATAATAAGACAAGACATGCCCCGTCAGAAGTCGAATTTCAGCAGCTATTTTCATGACAAAGACTTAGAACAGGCTGTGCCACCATCACTACTCCAGTTTGTATGCATGATCGAACATGGTGCAGACATCAAGTCCCAACTCCATCATGGAGCGTCGAAATCAGACTTTGCTATATCACAACTTCTACAGCACAACTGCTTCGCCAAATACAAGGAAGGAACGGATGTCCACAGGCATTCCAAGGACCGGGAGCCACATTTTGCAGTCTACATGGGCCTGTATGTGTTTGCCAAGACGAGAATGGGCTCAGCATATCATATGTCCGAGTCCTAGAAATCTCAACACAGTTAGGAGAAGAAGTTGTTGCACAGTATGTGGAAGATGGAGTAATCTGTCCCCCAGTCTTGAGAAAGAATTTGTTCACAACTGGAGCAGTTGACAACATAGATCATAATCCGACTGCAACCACAGCTAAAACATCTTTACATGGTACAAGTGTGTCCATTTTCCAGCATCCAGACACAGGAAATCCTGGTGATGAACGTGAGCCACTCAAACTAGATATAGAGTCAGAAATGAAGATTAAAAAAGTTCCAGAGCTTCCAGAAACATACACCAATATTCAACCAGCATACATCACCAAACACCCCAATCCTCCTCCAGTTGCAAGCCAATCCTTACCAGCACCAGAGTCGATCAGGTCACATTTGAAAGAAGAATATTCTTGGTTGGAGGAAGTCTTCCTCACTGAGAATGTGGCTGATGCAGTCAGCATCACATGGTCAGCATATCATGCAACACAGAAAAGGAGCCATCCTTTTGAAGTGAGCATATCGGCAATGATGCCTATGTGGCGAGACCAGGCACACTCTGTTGCAACTATCAAGCATGCCATGAAGAAGGTCCATGATACAATCGCTTTTTTGAACCCACAGCAGACACCTGTAATTGTTGCTGACCAACCGTTGTATGCCCTGGTGAAACAAATAGAGTGGAAGTGGCAAGAATATGGAGAGGATAAGTTTGTTGTCATGTTCAGAGGCCTTCATATAGAAATGGCTTCACTGAGATCGATAGGAACATTACTGTGAGACAGTGGGTGGACCAGTGCCATTGTGGAAGCAGGGGTGACCTCATCTGGTACATCAGGGTCTTACCTGTCTGCATCCAGTGTCACAAAGACAAGACAAGCACACCAGATTACAGCATGCAGCTTGTACAAACTGATGAAGAAGGCATATCATGATTTCTGCTCTGAAGAGTCTAGCACATCAGAAATAACCTTTGAGGATTGGTGTGAAAAACAGAAGAAAGAGAGTCCACAGTTCCAATTCTGGAGTCTGGTGCTGGACATGGAATTCATGATATTCACCCTCACCCACTCATTCAGAGAAGGAGACTTCAACTTGTACCATGAAGCACTTTCAGAACTGGTGCCTTACTTCTTTGCAAATAACAATGTTAACTATGCCCGGTGGATCACTATTCACCTCCGAGATATGATGTCACTTGAACAACAACATCCAGACGTGGCCAAGGAGTTTCACAATGGTAACTTCGTCATCCACAAGTCGAGAAGAGAATTCTCTGGCAGGGCGATTGATCAAGCGCACGAGCACAATAATGCAGTGATCAAAGGTGACGGAGGAGCAATTGGGTTGACAGAAGACCCGTCAGCACCTCGGATGTGGATGGTCGCTGGACCTGAAGTTAGTCGTCTGCTAGCTGGATAAGAGGCCATGTCTGGTATGAAGGATGCCACATACAGCAGCAGACACCACGAGCAGACACCGAGTGCCCAGAAATCTTTCTTTGAAAAAGTGAAATCACTCTCTGCAGTGATGCAGGAGATGGGTAACCCACTCCAAGAAGAATCAGCAGACCTGATGGTGTTATATACAAAGAACATTGCAGACCCAACTCTAGCTGAAATGGTAGCTACACATCACCGGTGAGGCAAAGAGCAGTTCCTATCATTTATAAAAGGGCTAGAGGATGAAGCTAAAAGTCTTTTCTATCATCCAATCAAGAAGAACCCTGTTTCATTCTTCAAACAAGAACAGACTGAGGGAATTTCTAAGGAGAAAGTCCTAAAAGATGACTGTCAGTTATTCTCGCGACTGACTGTTCATCTCAAGCCAGAACAGACAGTATGACTTGCAAGAATTCTTCAAGCACGAGAATCAGTCATACCCTAAATCTCTCAGTGACAGCAAAAAGCTTCATGCATGTCAGAATTCACAGCTGGTTGAAATTCTTGAAGCGCAAGTGAATGTCCCAGTGGGAGAACCAAAGGGAGATACAATCATCATTAACGGCTCAGCCGTCAGTGATGATTGCCTCGCCTCCACGTACTTCAAAGACATTTAATGACTATGCCAAAGAAGACATCATCCCAAAGGTGGAATCCTATGGTGCTTGGTACAAGCCAGTGGACATAGTCTTTGATGTATACAAGAAATCAAGTCTGAAATCAGAGACGAGGTCAAAAAGGGGGAAAGGAATCAGAAGAAGAGTGACAGGAACATGCAAGACACCAGGAAACTGGCAAAGCTTCCTTCGTGTCCCCAGCAACAAGACAGAACTGTTTCACTTCCTGGCCGTAAAGATGTGTAAAGCAGAAACAACAAGCACAGTCATCGTCACAAAAGGAGAGGATGCCATTAGCAACACAGTGAAGTCTCTGGATGCTGTCCCCATGTTGTCACGAAGAAGCTGACAGTTGAATATTTGTTCATGCTAGGGATGCAACGACTGACAGGAGCAAGTCTATAATCATCAAGGCTAATGACACAGATGTGCTAGTCATAGCAATATCCGTACTGCCATCCTTCCAGAAACTAGGTCTTCAGGAAATGTGGATTGCCAAGGAGCCCATATGCGATGGATTCCAGTCCATGAGGTAGTTTCTGCAATTGGGCTTGAGAAAGCTAGAGGGATCCTCTACTTTCACACATTCACTGGATGTGACATTGTGTCTGCCTTCCATGGGAAAGCGAAGAAATCTGCATGGCAGACTTGGAATGTATTTGATGATATTACTGAAATATTCATCAATCTCAGCCAGCATCCAACATTGATTCGTGATCTTGACATGAAGAGGCTGGAAAGATTCGTAGTCCTCATGTACGACAGATCAAGCGCAGCCACTGGTGTGGACGAAGCAAGACTAGATCTGTTTGCCCGCAAGCAGAGTCCGTACAACTCAATTCCACCAACGCAGGCAGCCCTTAGAGAACATGCAAAGCGTGCAGCCTACCTGGCTGGGATCATCTGGGGCCAGGCAACCAACCCACTGTAATCCACATATGAGCAGTCCAGCTGAATGGGGGTGGACTCAGAAAAGAGAAGCATGGCAGATACATTGGATAACACTACCACCGATTGCAGCAAGCTGTCAAGAATTGACAAAGTGCTCCTTTAAAAACGTTTGCAAAGGAAGATGCAAGTGCTCTCAGGCAGAGCTTCCCTGCACATCACTCTGCAGCTGCATAAGTGAACAGTAGCAGATCGAGAAACAGAAGCACAGTATGCATAACTTTGAAAATGTGCTAGCCGGGACAAAACTTATGTAAAGAAAGACAAACATCTTGGTGGTCATCTTGAGAATTAGGTCTCAGAGTGCTTTTTAAACAGGAAAATATAGTTCAGCAGGCTTCAAAACATAGGAATCCACACTTAGATCATGCAAATCAGACAACTACAAATATTTCTAAGCAAAACATCTACTGGTGAGTTATTTTGGCGGCCATCTTGAAAATGGCCGCCATCTTGATTTTCAATTGGCCAATCAGGCAGATTTGATTAGTATACCTTGGAGGACACTTGTGCCAAATTTGATGCCTGTATCATCATTTGCACGATTTTTCTGTTATCTGCCCCACTATTAGTTACAAATAATGTGCATTTCTAATGTGTGCTTTTCTTGGTTTCTAGAGTATATATACATAAAGATAAGTGGATTTTAGCACTGTGGCTTTATTGTATTTTTACAATTATATATATATATATATATATATATATATATATATATATATATATATATATATATATATATATATATATATATATATATATATATATATATATATATATATATATATATATATATATATATATATATATATATATATATATATATATATATATATTGTATATATATACATATATATGGATATGTGTGTGTGTGTAGGTGTGTAAGTGTGAGTGTGTGTGTATATATATATATATATATATATATATATATATATATATATATATATATATATATATAGTCACAAAGTACTCCAAATTACCTCATTACAGCCACATACCTGAACTCTCAGGTGTCGTTATTTAAAAAAGAAATATACTAAAGTAAAAGGGCATCACCCCATTACTGTAACTGTCTCCCCAAGTTAGAGTCACTTCAGCAAAACTGAAGGAACAAAACTATCTGTCACTTTTGTTTATTCACATTTAATTCCTACCACTGATGGTCATTAAATTCAACACTATTGTAAAAACTTTAAATACAAACATTTATTTTTAATTCAAAATTAAAAAATCAAAATTCACAATTTTACTTTAAAGAAAAATTACTATTACTTGGAATCAAAATTCACAATCTTGATTAATTCTTAAATCAAATTATGAAACAAGCTTAAATCACCAAAATGTTAATATGTCAAACAAAATTAATTAAGCAAAAGTTAAACCATTAATGTGAAAGAATACTAAGTAAATCATTTGAAAAACAAGAACATACAAAAATACACAAAACTGAAATCTGTAAAAAAATGAAACAATTTCACTAAAAAATCTTACTTAATTGATCAGTCTAATAAGAACAAATCAATTTAAACAATACTCACAAAAATCAGTTCAGTTTGTATAACTCATCTTCAAACTTTAAGATATTTTTTAACCATGGTTAAATCTGTAAAACTCACTTTACCTTACACAAGCTTTCACAAATTATCCCAAATGCTGCAGCTGCTTTTCACTAAACACACTTTTCTGATAGGCGCCGTTACTGGGTAAACACTAATTACTAAGGATATCTGATCTCATAAGCTAAGATTAATATCAATGACCAAAATAAAATATTTTACATTACTTTAAAAATTATTAACTATATCCGAGAGAGAGAGAGAGAGAGAGAGAGAATGTTACTATTAATGTAACATGCATGGTTTCCAATCTCTCAATGAATTCGATTTATGTTTCTGACCATAAACAAGACCCAGAGAATATTCTAACATATTTTGGGACACGTTCGGGAAACTATATGATGTAACAGCCGTGCAATTTTTTCCAATAATTCCCCCCAGGAACTCTCAAAAAGTGTACATGACTTAAACAAAATGTTTTGGACAAAGCTTCTGATGAGATCTCAACACAATCGACACAAAAAGCACGAGGTTCATCTTAACATGAATTTTGACTATGTGACTCTTAACAGGAAATTGTGAGTGCCCAGCATCACGAAAAAAAAATCATATGATTGACATGTCTAACAAATAGACAAAGACTGAGATGATAGCCCAAAACCTTGACTGCTGACGTGCGAATCAAAACGAAAGACATCTTGATGACAAACCAGTCACATTAGGCATAATCTCTCTCCCCCACTATTCTGTTATTACTAAGAAACATGTTATTCAACAATTATTATTAATATACAGAATATTCCTCATATATCAAAATTACATACATCACATCTTGTACATATACAGAAAATTATATGATAATCAGAAATGCAACTAGAACATAAAAAAAATACAATACAATACATTATATACATAATATTCCTCCCCCCAGAAGATTGTTTATCCTGGGTTTGAATCCAGCGATTCACGAGATAAATAATCTGCAACTGCATTGTTCTTTCCTGAAATGTGTTTCACCTTTACATTAAATGGCTGTAGGTACAGATACTGCTGGTTGCTCTCTGATTATGATTTTTCACTTTCTGTATAAAAGTGAGGGGGTTGTGGTCAGATAACACTAACATTTCTTCATTCTTTAGCCTTTTCACATACTCTTCAAACTTTTTCAATGCTGCTATTAATGTTAATATTTCTTTTTCTATTGTTGAATACACTTTCTCGTGCTTTTTCAATTTCGAAGACATGAAACAAACAGGATGTAAAATAGCACTATCAACATCTAGAAGTAGAACAGCTCCAACTCCACAGTCAGATGCATCAAATTGTATCACAAACTTCTTATTGAAGTCTGGAGCTTGAAGTACTGGTCTTGAAGTTAAAATGGCTTTAACCTTCTCAAATGATTCTTGACATTCTGGAGTCCAAACGAACTTTGTTTTCAGACAGGTTCAATCCGTCAAGGGAGCTACTACAACTGGGAAATTCGGACAGAATCAGCGATAAAATCCAGCCATGCCCAAAAATCTTTGTAGTTGTTTCCTGTCAGTAGGGAGGTTAGCTTTACAGATACCTTCTCTTTGCTAAGTTGATTGTTAGTTCCGCTTCCCGTAGTTTCCTAAACACTTTTCTTAAAATCCTCAGATGCTCTTCCCATGTATTAGAATAAATCACTATGTCATCAAGGTATACACCAACTCCTTCTATGGATCCTAGCAGTTGATCCATCACTCGCTGGTATGTTGCAGGTGCATTCATCAGACCAAACGGCAAAACAGTGTACTGATACAGTCCAAAAGGAGTAATAAAAGCTGACAGCAGTTTAGCATTCTCATTTAAGGGAATATGATAATAGCCTTTCAACAAGTCTATCTTGGAAACAAACTTGGCTTGCCCAATATTATCAAGTAACTGATCTATAAGAGGCAAGGGATAATTTTCAGCCACACTGATAGAATTCAGTTTCCTATAATCAGTACACATCCTAAATGAGCCACCTGTTTCCTTCACCAATACACATGGAGGACTATAATGACTTGAACTGGGGTCTGCTAATCCATGCTGCAATAAATACTCTACTTCTTTCTTCAAAACATCTCGATGATAAGGTGATAAGCAATAAGCTCTCTGTTTAAAAGGTTTTCCAACTTCTCTGTTTTTTATCTCATGTTTTGTCAGATCGGTACACTTAGGTGCAGCTGAAAATTTTCAGAGGAACTTCTAATCACTTCACTCAATTCACTACTTTGCTCAACACTCAGATGTTTTAGTTTTTCCTCCAAATTTTTCAGTATGGAAGAATTGTTCATCTTGCTTTCAGCTACCAATTCGTAGCCATCATCGTCCTCTTCAAAAGATTCAAATGATTCTTTCTCTGTCGTTTCCTTCTTGGTGTTTCAGTCACATAAGTTCGATCACTTAACTTCTCCATTATCTTATAAGGACCTTGAAATTTATTGGTAAGGGGAAATCTTTTCACTGGTAAGAACACTAGAACTGGCTGTCCTTCACTTAAACTTCTTAGTTTAATCTCAGCATCATATCTTTTTTTCATTTTCTCTTAACTTACTTTCAGATTTTCTAAAGAAAATTTTCTAATTTCTCTTAACCTTTTCCTCAAGTTCTTCACATATTTTCCTTGGATTTCCTCTTGATTTTCTTCCCAATTCTCTGCAAGAATCTTTAATGGGCCTCCTACTTCTCGATCAAAAATCATTTCATTTGGTGAACATCCCATACTTTCTTGATAAGCATTCCTAACTTCAAACAACATTAATGGTAAACCAGCATCTCATTCTCTTCCGGACTCATAACAATACTTTGTTAACATACTTTTCAATGTCTGGTGGAACCTTTCTAAGGCTCCTTGAGTCTCTGGATGATAAGTAGTTGATAACTGTTGTTTCATTCCTAACAATTTCATCACATCCTGGAAAAATTTAGAAGTGAAGTTCGTTCCTCGGTCACTTTGCACAGTTTCTGGTATTCCAAACTTCGAGAAAAACTCCACCAACTTCTCAGTAATTACCTTGGCACTTATACTTCTCACTGGAATTATCTCAGGATAACGTGTCACAGGACACCTTAAGGTTAACAGATATTCATTTCCTTTCTTCGTTTTTGGAAGCAGCCCAACCACATCTATAATCACCTTGCTAAAGAGTTCTCCTCTAACTTCTATGGTTTGTAGGGGGCTTTCTCAATGGTTTCATTCTGTTTTCCAGCTACTTGGTAGTTGTGACACTCTCGAAAAAAAACCTTCTAACATCCTTGTGAAGTCCAGGCCAGGAAAAGTACTTTATAATCTTCTCAACAGTCTTTCAGATTCATGTGCTACTACTAACCACTTGCTTCCTCAATGGATATGGAATCAGAATTTGATGATATTCGCCCCATTCAGCATTTTCTGATATATCCGCAGGTCTGTGCGTCCACATTAGCAAACCTTCCTTTGGATAATAACAGGTAGGAGTTTGTTGCATCTCCTCTTGATCAACAACTCTGAAGAACAAATCAGACAACGTTGTATCTTTCTTTTGCAGTTCTATTAGCTTCTCTCTAAGCACCTGACCAACTTCAAGGGCTGAACTCTCATTATCTGCTAACTCTGCTACTGCAGTTTCACTACTATCCTCAGGAACACTCTGACTACTCTGAGTCTCTTCAAGAACACCAGGTTCTTCTTCTTCTTGGGACATCTCTTCGTTGCTGGCACTAGGGGAAATTTCACTTTCCTGGAACAGCTCTTCTAGGCTCAAAGAGCCTTCACTTGATCCTTCTTGCATGTATAAATGCACAATTTCTTCATTTGCAGCATAGCTCTCTTCATACTCCTGGTAGTAACACAGCTTGGAAACAGTTGGGGGTTAGTCATCTCTAAATCTACCGTAGGACTAATCCTCAACGGTTTGTCTGTCACTGTAGGACAAGGAACAAATGGTACACCACCTGCTTCATTACCCAATAGAACATGCACACCTTCCACAGCCAGTTAGTCCTTTACAGCAAGTCAACTTTCCCTGTCACCAATTCACACAACAAGTACAAGTGGCATATAGGAGTTACCTCTTCTCCCCCCTATACCCTTCAAAATAACTGAATCTCTGGTGAGATTCTTCTTTAATAGTGGGTGAGCACCATGAACTGCCATATTATAGTTGCTTCTAGTATCACGTAATACCTTGACCAGTACCTGCACACTCCATCCTTAAGTTGCCAGCGTACCTTCATAGATATATGGCTTAAAAGCATCCAAGTTGCTCAGCCACTCACTGCTTGTTTAGTCTCAGTCTTTCCTACAGCCTCAATCTTCCCCACACTGCTTTTCGTAGTCTGTTTCACCTAGCCACCTTTGACCCCTTGACCAACTGGCTTTGACTCTTGCTGTGTCTGATAACACTCCCAACTATAGTGTCCTGCTCTTCCACACTTAAAGCAGACAACACTAGTCTTCTGTATCTGTCTTGAGAAACTGGATGATGAGGATTTAACATTCATTGCTGAGAGGTATTACCTTGCAGTGTAGTGGTATTGCCACTGGAAGGATTCCCAGTAATCAACTTGTTCCTGAAATTTGGATGAGACCTTATACCTGTGCGTTGTTGATTCCTATCATTATTTTACTTTACATTACAATTCTTTTTGCTACTGATAATGTTATAATCTTCTCTCAAATGTAGGAATTCAAGCTTTGTCAACTAACTTCTTAAGATTTAACTTAGCAGCCCAACCATCGTTTGAAAAATCTCTTTACTAGGCATAATCCAAGAAAGTCATCTTGTCATCCTTTCTCAAAGATCTGAATCTTTCATTATAATACTCAGTGGTCATCTGGTAAACTTGTAGCACGTTGTGTTTGAGTACTTTGTAATCTTTACACTGATCAGCTGATAAGGCTAAATAGGGTCTTCTTTCTTTACCTATGAGAACACTATGTAACAAGACTGACCATTTATCTTCTGGCCATCCCATTCCTGAAGCCACTTTTTTAAAGTGATCAAAAAACTCTTCTAGAGCTTCTTCTGTAAACTTTGGAATTAACTTCTGCACTCTTGCCACATCAAACATAGGTTCTTGATTACCTTGGGTAGGGTTAGACGGTGTCACGTGTAATGTGGATTGAGCTTTAATTAACTCCCACAAGTAATGTGGATTGAGCTTTAATTAACTCCATCTCCCTTTCATAACCTTCCTTTTTCCTTGCTCTCTCTCTTTCCCTTTTTTCTTCTTCTGCTGCTCTTTCTTCTTATCTTACTTTTCTTTCTCTTTCTTTATCTGCCTGTCTTCTTTATCCTCTCTTTCTTTATCTGCCTATCTTCTTTCTCCTTATGCCAGTATTCTCAGCTTAATCAAGTTTTCTCCTCTTTCCTCTCTTTCTTTTTCTGCTTGCATTTTCTACTTAATCAAAGCTTTCTTCCGCAGCTATGCATGAAAGTTCTGCTTCTGCATCACTTTTTTCTTTCTTTTTAACCTCAGACTCAACATTAGCTTCCATTTGCCCTTGCCTGCTTATAAATTCCACCTCAGCTACATTCAATAATTCTTGTGCCTCTCCTAACTCTTCATCTACTTTACCAGAGTCCATCAATGTTTGGATTGCAATGCATTTCACTTGTGCCTTAATCACACTACTGGACACTTCACCTCAACGAGCTAAGGCTAAAGCAAGCCATTGAGCTTTAGTTAGGTTGGATTCAGACAACTCTTGGATGGAAGGAGTTGCTAAAAACTCCTGAACATTGAACAAAGCTATTTTCTCTAAGTTACTCAACTAAACAATTCACAATACGATGCAAAAACAACAATGTGGTCATTCTCCTATCAAAACATCTGTAACACCACCAGTATCAATCATAAAGCAGAGTGATATTTTGTTTTGTTGCCGGGTCTGGGCACCAATTTTGATTGACACCAAGTGTTCCAAGTACCAGGTTATTACACTTACCAATCATAGAATTCAAAATTACCTCACTATAGCCAGGCACCTGAACTCTCATAACAATAAAAATACGACTGAATACCCGAAAGGCAACAGTGACCCCTTAGAAAAGCTTATCAACCATGTGAGGTATCAAAGTATAAAAAAATTTTGAGGTCTCATTATCTAAACAAGAAATATACTA
>NC_089790.1:39346706-39351706 GCF_040412425.1 Macrobrachium rosenbergii
ATAATTAATAATCAAGTAACATGAACAACATTCAAGCAGTATAAATAATATAATACCAAGGCGGTATAACAAAAAGAGCAGCATAAATAACAAATAATAAATACAAAATGAAGCAGCATAAAGAAACGGTATTGACATCCTCCTCCGACATCGGACGACCATGACAGAGCCAACACGGCAACCATCTCGTCCTCAAAAAAACACACTGACATCCTTCTCCAATACCGACGACCATGACAGAGCTGACACAGCAACCATCTCATCCTCAAGAAACATATTGACGTCCTCCTCCAATAGCGACGACCATGACAGAGCCAACACGGCAACCATCTCGTCCTCAAATACTCCTCTGCTGCTCTGCTGCCAGGACCTGACTCGCAGGTATGGATACCTGCTGCTGCTACCCCAACTGACTTGCTGCTGCCCTCAACCTGGCTCGTTGCTGCTACAAACCTGACTCGTTGGTGCTATGAACCTGACTGATGCTGTCAAGCACTCCATGACAGACGTCAACTCACCAGCACGAAAAAAATACACAAAGGAGGCAACAAATCCACCAAACAACAATCGGCAAACGATTTTTCCTAACAATAAATACATATACATACATACATATATATATATATATATATATATATATATATATATAAATATATATATATATATATATATATATGGTATAAATCAGATATGTATGTATATGTAAGTGTGGGAAATCTTGGTGATGAGTTTATTAATCAATTAACATAATTTATGAGGCCCTGAGTGCCAACGACACACTACCCTGTCATTTAAAGCTACAATTTAACCTCAAGGGCAGACAATCATTTAATGGAATAAGGTTGCCAGTCAAGAAATCATAATACAATGGGTCCCAACAAAGAAAGAATGTATAGTTAGCAAGGAAATTACATGAACTGTCGCCCCCTTCAGACGCAGTCAATTTTCCCTTTGCTTCACATAAGGTTTTAACACAACGGATTATATCGTACGCAATTTAGTACTGATAAAGGCTATTTCTCTTCCGAACAATGGGATCGAGACACAAGGCTGCCTGAATGCTGAAAATTACTTACTTAACCTTCCCTAATTCCTAATTACTGCAGGGGAATAGTTGAGTGTCGCTAAGCAATATTAAGTATTCTTGCTCTAGACTTCATAAAGTAAATTGGTTAAATTCTGTTATTGTAGATGGTGGCGAAGAGGGAAAACAAAGAAATGGAAATACAGACAGAGATACTATATATAAATTTGCAATAATATCCAGACTTAAACTATGCAAAATTATAATATATGACTTATGTTCTGCATTTTTATTTATGTCACATACATTATGTAAATACTATACAAATAAATACACCATCAGGAGTTCTGGGATTTTATTTTGTTATTTCTGACCTTAGTAAATAAAGATGGGAAAGGGACAATATATAGCTCATAAAATGCGCATGCAACTAAATAAGATATATTATATTTCTTATATCTCCTGACAACGTTATATATATATTATAATGGTAATATTTATTCGTGTATAATCAGAAACAAAAATAGTTTTTCCTGTCTGTGATTTGAGACAACATCTTTTTTTCCTGCAAACTTAGCAGCCATATGGAATATTTTGAAACAGAACTCTTTGTCGAAGTGGATCAAACCCCGTGATCGTTTTAAACATAATATGATTTGGCTTAGGCTTATTCCGTCCCCTGTGAACCAGATGATATTTTTCAAACAATAGCGTAGCTGGGACAATAGGGCCTTGATGAAAATGAGACTTTCCTGTTTAATGAATTTTTAAATAGGTAAACTAAATTCGCTAGTTCCAACCATAAAATTCAAAACAGAATGGGAAAAGGAAGGAAAATTGCCGTTCCTAGATTACTGATCATAAGAGAACAGAACAGATATGCTAGTCACAGTATATAGGGAAACCCAGTGCTGTTTCCTATATTAATAAATGTGTAAAAATTACCATGTCTTTCTTAAAGAATTAAAACGTTGTTGGTAGGGTGCAACTTATTCCTCAGGGGCTCAGTAGAATATGTTCAAATGGGTACCTAGACAAAGAATTCAACATCCTACTTTATCCACAAACAGTAATTCAACTGCTCTTCCCACCTCCAAATCAAAGGCTATCAATCAAAGTAAGTAGGAATAAAATATTTCTAAAAAAACTCCCACTTGAGCTGGAACAGACAAATTATGATTTTAACAACAAAATAAAGTTTTTGTATTCAAGTTTCCTCCATGATTTGATTGTTGGTGACATCCAAAAAGCCACAGAACAACTCTGGTCTATGGAGTACAATCCTTTCATCTTCCATTATCCCAATATATCCATCGGTATGCTCACTCATTATACGTATACTTAAATAATGTAAATATATAGCCAGATGTTTACAAGATACCATACACCAACTGTATATATATATATTTATATATATATATCTAGAGCCATATAGATCGCTATATATATAAAGAATAATGGAGCACAAATAGGTCAGGCTGGATATCCAGATATGCTTGCAGAGATTCATATATTTTCCTACATATCAGAGATATGTACACCTGGCTGGCCATTCCTGTAAGCTGCTCTGACATTCTTGACCATTTTTCAAAACGTAGCTGTTCTTTTGATTTCCCATGAAAAGAAAGATGCTGGAATCTAAACATCAACATAAGAATCAAACCAAAATGGTAATTACTTGTCAGAGAATGTCACTAAATCGGAAAAGTCTTTAATCCCTCGAAAACAGTCTTTATTTAAATCCTAGACTTTTACTGATGGAAATATTGTTCCAAAGAAAATAATCAGAATCGTTGCCAAACAGTGAGTTAACTTAGGAAAACCACTAGATTGGAATTGGTTTTCTCTCCTTCTTAGCAAAAATCTTCTGCATATCATCAAGGAAAAAATGCCAAACCTATAAATGCGTATATACACTGGCAGGTTGTTGTCCCTTTTCATCTGTTCATATTCTACCAGTGAACAGGGCAACATCTTACAAGCAAGTGCAGGAAATATATAGTTCAACGTTTAAATAGTACCTGTTTTATGGGCCTTTTTTCATTCATATTACTGGTCTATGGTATTCCCTTTAAAAAGTTATCATGGCATATAAACTATCATACCATATTTATATGGAGTTTCTGTTTATATGTTTTTATATATTTTTCTTTATACAATACATGTATATAAATGAATATGTTTTGTTCGGCTGCTTATTAATTTTTTTTTTGAATGTTAAGCAAAACAAATAGTGTTTTATGATAAACCAAAATTACACCATTTGATTTTCATATATAATCACTGTGGTTTACAGTAAATATATATATATATATATATATATATATATATATATATATATATATATATATATATATATATATATATATATATATATATATATATATATATATTTCATGATGTTGCCTTGTAATACATATATCCTCCTATAATTTTGACATATTTACTTTTTTTCATGTGTTATGTGTAATGATAATGATTGTTGAAGTGTCATATTTAGTTTGGCATCAGATCTCAAAAGAACTAATGATTAAATAACTTGATAGCATAATTTAGAATTGATAATACAATTTTAATAGTAAACGTAGTTTAGAATAATATCTTTCTTGATAAAAGTGTAGTATATGAACACGTGTGTGTCCAGCAAAGACTTGTTTCATTTCAATTGTCATCAGTTGAGATAAGAGAGAACGCTTTGTTTTGGGTTAGTGATGACAGGTTGGAATAACGAATGCTGATTCGTCCCATATGAGCTCAAGACGAGTGATTTCATGTTGTTACATGCGTTGTTCAAGTCACGTACGCCACTTTGAGAGAAAAAATACGTTTCTTGATCAATTACGCCATGTTTTGTAAGATTGCATTCAAAACGTTTTGCTGGGATGACGTCACTTTCCTTCTAGAAATTTCTCCATTGTATCTCGCACCCAAAATGCTTTAATGACGTCACCTCCCTGCTTCTTGAACTTTTTTATCTCACACCCAAAATGCTTTAATGACATCATGTAATTGTTTCACGTGTTACTGGAATTCTAAAATTTGTTTCATTCTGATTTCTGAGACCAGTTAATTTGGTTCCCTCTCTCTCTCTCTCGTTCTTAGAAAGAGATTACTTTTAACGTAGTGTTTTGTGGTCACGTATTAGCATTAACTTTTGAGATCTGAATTTAGTAAAGTTATTTAGTTTGTAACGGCGCCTGGTAAAAAAGTGTGTTTTGTGGTAACGCAGCTGCAGCAAGAGATTTTACAGAGGTTTTCACAAGTTTGTGTAAGGTAACGTGAATTTTACTTATTAATACCATGGCATGATAAGTTAGGAAATTTTGACCGAGTGAAATTATTATTGATAAATCTTATGTGTATTTTTGTGTGTTTTTCTATTTAAAATCTCTTTATATTTTCACATTTTTTATGTTTTTGATGTAACATTTATTTACGTAGCATTTTAAATATTTCTTGGTAATTTAATATTGCATACTTGATTTAATATTTCATTTGTTAAGATTTTCTTTTCAAATCTTGAGTAATTCTTGATAGTTTAAATTTTGCTTGATTAATTTAAATTCCTGATAAAGTTTTTGTGAATTAGTTTTGTTTCATAATTTAATTCAAGAATTAATTAAGTGTTGTGTTATTTTCAAGTAATAATAAATTTTTCAGATTGTGAATTCTAATTATAAACTTTGAATTAGAAAATAAATTTTTGTATTTAACATTTTTAGGAAAACAGTATTTCATTTTTTGATCACCAGTTAATAGGATTGATTGTGTGTGCATAAGGCAAAGTGATAAACAAGTTTTGTTCTTTTAGTTTTGCTAAAGTGAATTAAGACCAGGGAAACAGTTAGAGTTGTTTAATGGAGTGATGCCCTTTTACTCTAGAATTTATCTAGTTTAATTTTTTATACCTCACACATATTCTAAAAAACTTAGTTTGATTTTTCAAGTAATAAATAAGTTTTTCTTAAGGATCACT
>NC_089790.1:39361706-39389206 GCF_040412425.1 Macrobrachium rosenbergii
TTGTATATACCGAAGTACAAACATGTTTATCATTGTATTAAAAAAATTTTATATATAGTGTTAACGTCAAATTACAAGACGGCAGTGCATTGGTTTACTCTACTATATGTGAATGAAATACTTTAAATATTGTCCTTTACATACAGCTATTATTTGGTAGTTGAAGTTTCTAACTTTCTCTTTTTATTCTATTATACTTTTACATACAGCTATTATTTGGTAGCTGAAGTTTCTTTCTCTTTTTATTCTATTACTTTTACATACAGCTATTATTTGGTAGCTGAAGTTTCTTTCTCTTTTTATTCTATTACTTTTACATACAGCTATTATTTGGTAGCTGAAGACTCTCTCTTTTTTTATTCTATTACTTTTACATACAGTTCGTATTTGGTAGTTGAAGTTTTTAACTTTCTCTATTTATTCAACTTTTTGTTAGCTACAATATGCTTATTTTCTTAGAACAATAATTATTCAATAAAATGTTAGAAACCAATACTATTAATTTTGCTATTTTTTCTATACATGACCTTCATTACTTATTGGAGCAGCATATTTATCATTTAACTTTGACCTTTATATGGGGATTTTATATTCATTATTGTCCATCAAATGTAATGTAAAAAAATTACATAACCTGCAACTTCTGAATAAAAAGGGAAACAGTGATTTTTTTCAAGAGTTAATAAAGCTTGAATGAGATACTCATTGAATATTTGTAGAGCTAAATGAACACTTTGTTTCTCAAAGGTGGGTGAGGAGAATGCTTTTCATGACAGTTTATAATGTTTCAAGAGTAAACCATCTTCTATCTCATGAAGTTTTTTCAGAGCTGAATGATGCATAATGAATTTCACTTTCTGAAATATGATTTCCATCGAAGGAGAACCGTAGGAACATTTTTTTATTTGTATCTTTCTGGCCAAGCCAATTATTCCTGGTACATCTCAACAAGTGTACTGAATTTCCGCCGTTATAATCAAAATATGGTTTCAAGTGAGTTTCATCCACCGGTCAGTACCACTGTTTTGTCATGAGGTAGTAATGATTTACATTTATTCTAAATGTACATCAGAAAATGAGAGTGATTTTTTTCTGACGCTGGGGTAAACTGTTTGGAGACACACTCCTGATAGTAGAGTACCTTGGCAATATTAGGGATTTCTTATCTCTCAAGAGTCTATAACTTTGAAGGGAACAATTACAAAACAAAGAAGACAATATTACAAGCTCTGATGAATAATCAGATTCATTCAGTCATTAACTGTAGTTGTTAAAATATGAATTTCTGCACAGGCAAGTGTTTGACTGATCATCTAAACTTATTGCCAGAAATGAAATCACTAATTTTATAACAGCAATGCCATTGCAGGTTTTAGAAATACACTCAGCAATGTCAGCTCTCTGCAGGTTATTCAATATCTACTCAATGATATTCGTATCATGAACCTCTGTAGGAATCTTTACAGCTCTTATGTGACGTACTTCAGAAACATGAACAAACGCATGCACTGTGCAGTTAGCCTTCACTGTAGGTAGGGTATTGTGTTGTACAGTATGCTATTTCATTAACCTGTGCTCAACTGTTACCTGTAGAAGAGGAAAGAGGGTCTTTTAATAATTGTTCGACATATATATATGAGCATTTAAACTATAATGCCAATAGGTTAGGTTAGTTATTGACATCCCTTCTGTTTTGTACCTGTAACCCTAGAATACTAGGCCAGTCTAATTTTATTCACCTTAACCAATCTAGGTCCAGTAAGGTTTGTCCCTTACCTATGACTATTGGCAATGGTAACTTGCCTATTTCCTGATCACTGTACTGTGCATAGACTTGTGATGAACCTGTAACTTCTATGTCTGTGCCACTTCCAAAGCTCTTGCTAAGTCCTGCAGTACACTGGGAGGTGTCTGGGCATAGGCTACACTGGGAGTTGTCTGGACATAGGCTACACTGGGAATTGTCTGGACATAGGTTACACTGGGAGTTGTCTGGACATAGGCTACTCTGGGAGTTGTCTGGACATAGGCTACTCTGGGAGTTTCTGGACATGGGCTACACTGGGAGTTGTCTGGATATAGGCTACTCTGGGAGTTGTCTGGACATAGGCTACACTGGGAGTTGTCTGCACATAGGCTAATCTGGGAGTTGTCTGCACATAGGCTACACTGGGAGTTGTCTGGACATAGGCTACTCTGGGAGTTCTCTGGACATAGGTCACACTGGAAGTTGTCTGGACACAGGCTACACTGGAAGTTGTCTGGACACAGGCTACACTGGGAGGTGTCTGGACATAGGCTACACTGGGAGTTGTCTGGGCATAGGCTACACTGGGAGTTGTCTGGACATAGGCTAAACTGGGAGTTGTCTGGGCATAGGCTACACTGGGAGTTGTCTGGACATTGGCTACACTGGGAGTTGTCTGGACATAGGCTAATCTGGGAGTTGTCTGCACATAGGCTACACTAGGAGTTGTCTGGACATAGGTTTACACTGGGAGTTGTCTAGACATAGGCTACACTGGGAGTTGTCTGGACATAGGCTACTCTGGGAGTTGTCTGGACATAGGCTACACTGGGAGTTGTCTGGACATAGGCTACACTGGGAGTTGTCTGGACATAGGCTACTCTGGGAGTTGTCTGGACATAGGCTACACTGGGAGTTGTCTGGACATAGGCTACTCTGGGAGTTGTCTGGACATAGGCTACACTAGGAGTTGTCTGGACATTGGCTACACTGTGAGTTGTCTGGACATAGGCTACAATGGGAGTTGTCTGGACATAGGGTACTCTGGGAGGTGTTTGGACATAGGCTACACTGGGAGTTGTCTGGGCATAGGCTACTCTGGGAGTTGTCTGGACATAGGCTACTCTGGGAGTTGTCTGGACATAGGTCACACTGGAAGTTGTCTGGACACAGGCTACACTGGAAGTTGTCTGCACACAGGCTACACTGGGAGTTGTCTGGACATTGGCTACACTGGGAGTTGTCTGGACATAGGCTACTCTGGGAGTTGTCTGGACATAGGCTACACTGGGAGTTGTCTGGACATAGGCTACACTGGGGTTGTCTGGACATTGGCTACACTGGGAATTGTCTGGACACAGGCTAATCTGGGAGTTGTCTGGACATAGGCTACACTGGGAGTTGTCTGGACACAGGCTACACTGGAAGTTGTCTGCACACAGGCTACACTGGGAGTTGTCTGGACACAGGCTACACTGGAAGTTGTCTGGACATAGGCTACTCTGGGAGTTGTCTGGACATAGGCTACACTGGGAGTTGTCTGCACATAGGCTACACTGGGAGTTGTCTGGACATTGGCTACACTGGGAATTGTCTGGACACAGGCTAATCTGGGAGTTGTCTGGATATAGGCTACACTGGGAGTTGTCTGGACATAGGCTACACTGGGAGTTGTCTGGACATAGGCTACACTAGGAGTTGTCTGGACATTGGCTACACTGGGAGTTGTCTGGACATAGGCTACACTGGGAGTTATCTGGACATAGGGTACTCTGGGAGGTGTTTGGACATAGGCTACTCTGGGAGTTGTCTGGACATTGGCTACACTAGGAGTTGTCTGGACATAGGCTACACTGGGAGTTGTCTGGACATAGGCTACACTGGGAGTGGTCTGGACATAGGTTACTCTGGGAGTTGTCTGGACATAGGCTACAATGGGAGTTGTCTGGACCTAGGCTACAATGGGAGTTGTTTGGACATAGGCTACAATGGGAGTTGTCTGGACATAGGCTACTCTGGGAGTTGTCTGGACATAGGCTACAATGGGAGTTGTCTGGACCTAGGCTACAATGGGAGTTGTCTGGACATAGGCTACACTGGGAGTTGTCTGGACATAGGCTACACTGGGAGTTGTCTGGACATTGGCTACACTGGGAGTTGTCTGGACATAGGCTACACTGGGAGTTGTCTGGACATAGGTTTACACTGGGAGTTGTCTGGACATAGGCTATTCTGGGAGTTGTCTGGACATAGGCTACACTGGGAGTTGTCTGGACATAGGCTACAATGGGAGTTGTCTGGACATAGGCTATTCTGGGAGTTGTCTGGACATAGGCTACTCTGGGAGTTGTCTGGACATAGGCTACTCTGGGAGTTGTCTGGACCTAGGCTACAATGGGAGTTGTCTGGACATAGGCTACAATGGGAGTTGTCTGGACATAGGCTACTCTGGGAGTTGTCTGGACATAGGCTACTCTGGGAGTTGTCTGGACCTAGGCTACAATGGGAGTTGTCTGGACATAGGCTACAATGGGAGTTGTCTGGACATAGGCTACTCTGGGAGTTGTCTGGACCTAGGCTACAATGGGAGTTGTCTGGACATAGGCTACAATGGGAGTTGTCTGGACATAGGCTACTCTGGGAGTTGTCTGGACATAGGCTACTCTGGGAGTTGTCTGGACCTAGGCTACAATGGGAGTTGTCTGGACATAGGCTACAATGGGAGTTGTCTGGACATAGGCTACTCTGGGAGTTGTCTGGACATAGGCTACTCTGGGAGTTGTCTGGACATAGGCTACTCTGGGAGTTGTCTGGACCTAGGCTACAATGGGAGTTGTCTGGACATAGGCTACAATGGGAGTTGTCTGGACATAGGCTGAGTTGTCTGGACATAGGCTACAATGGGAGTTGTCTGGACATAGGCTACAATGGGAGTTGTCTGGACATAGGCTACAATGGGAGTTGTCTGGACATAGGCTACACTGGGAGTTGTCTGGACATAGGCTACAATGGGAGTTGTCTGGACATAGGCTACAATGGGAGTTGTCTGGACATAGGCTACTCTGGGAGTTGTCTGGACATAGGCTACAATGGGAGTTGTCTGGACATAGGCTACAATGGGAGTTGTCTGGACATAGGCTACAATGGGAGTTGTCTGGACATTGGACTGGGAGTTGTCTGGACATAGGCTACAATGGGAGTTGTCTGGACATAGGCTACACTGGAGTTGTCTGGACATAGGCTGGAATAGGAGTTGTCTGGACATAGGCTGCAATGGGAGTTGTCTGGACATTGGCTACAATGGGAGTTGTCTGGACATAGGCTATTCTGGGAGTTGTCTGGACACAGGCTACACTGGGAGTTGTCTGGAAATAGACTACTCTGGGAGTTCTGTGTTAAGTCTAGTTTATATGAATTCCTACTAAAATTCAATCTAGGCTAAACCAGTCTTTCTTTACCTTGCTGCTCACAACACCTACCTAAATCCCTTTTCTGGCTACAAAATTCTTAGGCTATACCTGGATGTAGGCTATACTTGCAGTGGCCTAACTTATATTACTTTATCAGACAAACCTAACTGTATGTTTGTTTGCACTCTCAACGTGGCATAGCGCTCTCTCTCTCTCTCTCTCTCTCTCTCTCTCTCTCTCTCTCTCTCTCTCTCTCTCTCTCTCTCTCTCTCTCTCTCTCTCTCACCATAACACTGCATTCATTCCTTTATTGTTCCCCAAGTTTTTCTTGACATAGCTCAAATTTAACTCTTGATCATTAAAGATCGCGTTTCCGATTATGCAAGCATTCCGTTCATTGTAGTGTCATAAATTCATATGTGCAAGGTTACTTCAGGTTATGTGGAAAAATGTTTATTTTGCTCAGAACTGTCGCTTTTACAACTTGAACGAATATTGTAAAGCTTACTACTGCATTTAAGTATCAATGATTTCAGAACCGTAGAATATGATTGAAAGTTATAGAATGTCAAGCAAAAACAAACACAATAAGACTGAATCTCCTCCTTTCTAAAGTTACCAGATGTCTCATTATTTAGCAATATATGTCCGAAGATTTAAAAACTGTATATCACTTTTCTTGCCGAGTGTACATTTTATATATATATATAATATATATATGTACATTTTATATATATATATATATATATATATATATATATATATATATATATATATATATATATATATATATATATATATATATATATATATATATATATATATATATATATATATATATATATATATATATATATGTATATTATATATATATACATTATTATAATTTGCAAGAAGTCACTGCACAGAGCGCCTCCCCGACCTAATTGGCCTTCTGTTTATTGAGAGTAGAATCATCGCTGCATGGCCGGTCCTAGTTGACCTAGATATCAGAACAAAGTTATCAACATTTCGATCTGTCCCTTTCTTTACCTGGAACAGACATTGAGATGGCATGGGTTAAAAAGGCAAAGATACGAGGCTGGGTGCCACTCCCTTAAGCAGCTTAGCCCAGCTAAGCTGCTTAAAGCAACTTTTCTATGGGCAGATTAAGCTGCTGAATTGTCTTTCCTTTCAGAGAATACCTGGGAAGAGGTAACCCGATGGCTGAACACCTGGCAAATGACACATCGTTTGCACACGGCCCCAGTTATCGGTGGAAATTTGCACGCTGCCACGACACACGGCCGAGGCCTTAAAAGGGAAGGACAGGAGATCTGAAAGGCAGTAGGAGTAGAAGTACGGTAGCAGTCGTGGTTGTAGGGGAGTAGAAGGCCGGTAGCCATACACGCGGGCGAGTGATACATTTGCTGAGAGACCTTCATTCCCCCCTGTCTGACTCCAGACCACAGTCATCCTCGAGTGACAGTGCGCATCGCCATACATGTGATCGTCCCTCGTCATCCTTCGCCAGAGACCCGCTTCCCCTAAGGTAAAGTGTGAGTAAAGACTTTTCAGTCACGACAGTTTGCCCTTTAGAAAGTTATTGGGGTACCAGTTTATCCAGTGCCATTTCCAATGTCCTGTGTTCAAGTGTAAAGTGGTCATTCATTCTCCGAGTCCTTCGCACCCTCAGTGCAGACTCGAGTTATATTCTGTGTTATATTGTTCCTTTACTGGTGTGTTATATATAAATCTCTCTTGCAGAGGGACCTATTCGCAGTGGACTCATCTTGGACTGTACCTTGCCCTTAGTCAAGACTCCAGTAGAAGGATCTTCAGGCATTGTAAGCCCTTTAACAATTTACTTACCCATTTTCCCTTCTAATGCTTTCTTTTGTAAATATAATTCCTTAATTTATCCCAAGTGTTTACGTAACATTTCCTTATGAAGTAGAGCCTTCAGCTCCTAAAATCATCCCTTGTTCTTTTTTTTTTAAGATTTCCCTTTATGCAAGTCAGAACTCCAAGGCCAATTAAATAAAGTTTCCGTTGCCGGCCTGTAAAAATACCATAAACCCAGGGAAATTCGTAAAAATATATATATATACACATATGTATATATATATGGAATTGTAATAGCCAAAATGCCCTCTTAATTTCTCGAATTCTTTGCACTTTCAGATACACTTTTCACTAAAAAGCCTTGGATCCAAGTTCAAGAAATACGAGGCAATTATGATGCCTGGTAGTGGAAAACAAACCTGCATCCCATAATCACTATGAGGTCACGTTGCTGACCTGACCATGAGAAGGATTAAGTCTATTGTCGCACATACACACATATACCTGTCAAATTCGACAAGTATATATATGTGTGAGCGACAATAGACTTAATCCTTCTCATGGTGAGATCAGCAACGTGACCTCATTGTGATTATGGGATGCAGGTTTGTTTTCCGCTATGGGACATAATTGCTTCGTATTTCTTGCACTTGGACCCAGGTAGTAGTAGTATTGAAGTAGTTTAACCAGACCACTGAGCTGACTTTCAGCTCTTATAGGGCTGGCCCGAAGGGATTAGGATAAAATACCACATAGGATCACGTTCTCATACTGTAACACATACACACAATAAATACATTTACCCATGCCTCCATACTAAAAGATATATTAAAATTCATAATAAGTTAAGTAATATTTTTTTAAATTTAGATTTAAATTCACACTTTTATTATTTACTTATTTTTATATTTTATCTATCAAACCACAGTTCCTCATGAACAACAGAATCGGAACGACTGAAAATGTAAGAGATTCTGACAAAATTTCATTTATTGATTTATTCCTAAAAGTCGACAGTCGCTGTTGGTCATACTTTGGACACTCTGACCGTTATTATCACCCTGCACTCTGAGTACTCGGGAGCCTGGCCACGTGGGCTGCTCATTAAGTGCCCGTGTCAGACGAATATGGCCTATTCTGAGATGTGTTAGAATTACTTGTGCGTGTCTCTCACTGATATGGTGAACTCCAATTTTTAACATTAGGTTTTATTTGTTTCAATTTATTACTTTCAGGTTCTTCATCCCTTATTTATTGCCAATTATTTATGATACCCATTTTTATGTGTGTTACATAATCAGTCATGTGAGTTGCTTCTTTGGCTGCTTTATCTGCATCTTCATTTCTTTTGATCCCTACATGGGCAGGGATCCAACATATTTCTACATTTTTTCCATTATTATATAAGTTATGGAGATATAATTAGTAAGGCTAGATTCAAATAACTCTTAGATGGGAGAAGCTGCTAAGACCTCCTGACCACTGAACAGAGCCATTTTCTCTTAGTTACTCGACTAAATAATTCACAATACAATGCAAAAATAACTATGTGGTCACTCTCCTATCAAAAAATCCCTAACACCACCAGTATAAATCATAAACCAGCGTGATATTTTGTTTTGTTCCCGGTGAAACCAAATTCTTATTGTCACGATGTGTCCAAGTACCTGGTTATTACACAACTAATCACAGAATTCATACATTTTACCTCACTTCCTGAACTCTCATAACAACAAAATTACGACTGAGTACTCTAGAGGCAACAGTGATCCCTTAAAAAGCTTATTGGTCCCATGAAAAATCAGACTAAGTTTATCAAAACAAGTGTTAGGTATCAACAATTATACAAGAAATATACTACTGTAAAGTAAAAGGGTATCACTCCATCAAACAACTTTAACTGTTTCCCTGGTCTTAATTCACTTCAACAAAACTAAGGGAACAGAACATGTTTATCACTTTGCCTTATGCACACAATTAATCCTGTTCCTTAGCAGTCAATAAATGAAACTGTTTTAAAAATTTTAAATACAAAAATTTATCTTTAAAATCAAAACTAATAATTAGAATTTACAATCTGAAAAAATTTACTATTACTTGAAAACAACACAAAATTTAATTAATTCTTGAGTTAAATTACAAAGGTTAATTCATCAAGAAATTGAATCAATCAAGCAAAACTTAAACTACTTATAAATACTTCTAATTTGAAAAGAAAATCTAAATAAATTAAAATTAAATTGGGTATGGTACGTTAAACTATTCAGAAATACTTAAAATGCTAAGTAAATAAATGTTAAATCACCACTGTATAAAATGTGAAAAATTAAGAGATTGCAAACACAAGAACACAAAAGTACACAAAAGATTTACCAATAACAATTTCACTAAGGCAAAATTCCCTTAATACACCTTATTATACCATGTTAATAATAAGTAAAATTCACTTGACCTTACACAAGCTTGTGAAAACTTTCTTAAAATTTACTCCATATGCAGCTGCTCGAGAGTCACACAACACACTTTTGATAGGTACCGTTACAAATATATACACTACTATGTTATCAAATCTCAAAAGCTAAGATTAATATCAATGACCACACAAATATTTTACATTAATAACTTCTCTCTTTTGAAGACAAAGGTCTCTGAAATCAGAATGAGCAAACTTCAGGATTCCAGCAAGAAGCAAAACCCTCAGAGAATTTTACATCATTATTAAGGCATTTTGGGAATGAGATACCAGAGAAAATTCTAGAAAAGGAAGATGACATCACTTCCTGAGCAAAACGTTTTGAACTACAATCTTACAAAACATGGCATAATCGATCAAGACACGTGCTTCTACTCACAAAAACGCATACGTGACTCAAACACAAAATCGTATGGGACGTGATCAGAACAATACATGTAACATTGCAAAATCATTAGTCTTTTTTTCTCGGATGAGACAAAAATCTTACATGACTTGACTGTTATCCCGACCTGTCAACATGTTATCTTGCACAATGACACACGAAGCAAAACAAAGCATTCGCAGAACACGCACACTTGTTGCTGAATAGTATGTTACTGTTAAAACATATTATTAATTCTAAATTATGCTGTAAAGGTATCTAAATCAATAATTCTTGTGAGATCTGACATCACAATACATATGATATTTCAACAGCTATTATCACTGCACAGAACACATTATAACTAGAACAGCAAATATATCAAAATCATGGAATGATATACACTTTAAAGACAATATCATGAGAATATATATATATATATATATATATATATATATATATATATATATATATATATATAAATATATATATATATATATATATGTATATCATATCAGCAATAAGTCACCAAACTTCACGTGACAAATATATACATAGATAACCACAGGAAAGGTGAAAATTAAAGACCGGGTACCAAGTGCATTACAAATACTTCCTCTGGGTACCCCGATGAAGTGTACGCAATACTTAAAAGCTCTTGGTACCTGGTCTTTAATTTTCATCTTTCCTGTGGTTATCCCGAATGCCATAATCTCGACAGCCATAAGCCCGACAGCCAGAATCCCGACAGGCCAATATACCGACAAGCTCAAAATCCCGACAGAAAACAAAAATCTTGTTTTCGTAAATGATTTTGTTGGGTAAGCAAAATAATGATGGCATTACACATATAATTAAAATATAGGTTCACACTTTAATGAAGAATCAGATGTAAATGTATAATGAGAAGAGTTTAAGAGTATGTAATTATTTTCAAACCATGTAACAACATCGTCTGCTTCTTCTGGCAAATAAGATTTTCAAACTTTGAAAGCTTCCGGAATTTCATTCGAGGAAGAAATGCCAAGGCAAATAAATGTCGTATCATTAAACTAAACTTTTCATCGTTGCCGTAGCGAATTGATAATCCAGTTGACTGAATTCTTCGCCATAAGCACTGTCGTAAATGGTAAAATCTGATATTATAGACTATGGATTTAGATCAGTTTCATTTTCATCAGTGGTGTCAGTCGAAACAAGTGTTTATACAGACCTCACTCTTCCCAGTCATTAAAGCGTAGTACACAAGTGGAAAGACCATACGCTTTCCATATCCCACAGGTGCATGAATTGTGTACAGCTGGTAAAATAATGTAGGAACTGTCTTGAAAGTGCCATCCATGATCCAGTATTGAGCTTCTGATAATCTCTTCAGATTTGCGGCTATAGTGAATACCAAAAGTCTGTCATCCTCTGCTGCAGAATCTCTTGCCAAGAATGAATCACCGTTTAATGTAAGCTTTAATTCTAGCGGGATGCTGATTATCTCTTCTAATGACCTTGGTTCTGGTGGACACTCACAGTGCCTAATCCACTTTATACCGTACATAGTCTTTCTTTAGTAACTCATTTTTGGAAGGTAGGCATAGTACAATATTTTGAGGAGCAGAGACGGTACTTGATTGAATAATTTGAAATGGTCGATCTTTTCTTGATTTTGCAAGTATTTTCACTAGCAGCACTTGCACAAGGAGAATGATTGTGTTCAACAAATTTTGTTAGTGAATGCTTTCCGTTTACAAGTTTAGTGACTGCTCTGCTTTACAGTTATCAGATTGACGAAATTTACAGCACCTTTAATAAGTAATAAGAATCGTTTCTGTTTTTATCCTTCACCATCAAATATCCTCATACGTTACGTTGATTTTATCTTTTCCTTTTTGTGAAAAAAATCGTTTCACAAGATTCTTCCCTTTCTATAGGAGGTTTAGAAATAAAATAAATTTCAAAATTATATGCGATATTTAGACTATTCTCAAAAGCAAACTAAAGAAAAAGTGCACAGACAGGACTATATAAAGTGTTTGAAGAGGGAGGAGTTAAGAAGTGGGCTGTACGGGTATACAAAAACGAGGAGACTGGTCTTTTACTTTTCGAAAACAAACGTGTTGTTAACATACCATTAATTAATACTTGTTGTCTTTTATCAGTTACCAACTTAACTAAACAAATGTTCGATACATACACACACACAAACACAAACAAACCAACACAAACATTAGCATATGTTAATATGTCGGGATTTTAGTCTTGTCGGTATCTTGGCCTGTCGGGATTCTGGCTGTCGGGCTTGTGTCCGTCGGGATTGTGACCCATACCCATCTATGTATATATGTATTTACACACACACACACACACACATATATATATATATATATATATATATATATATATATATATATATATATATATATATATATTGTGACTGCCCTCTAGCCATCTAGTGAGTGAAAACTCACTAAATATGTATATTTGTAATACCTCCTAAGTTTCTTCTTTAAAGTCCCTGTTCTGTCACTCCTTAAAATTACCTTGTTTCCTCCCTCTTCCTTAATGGAGAGAGGAATTTCAGCTCGTATCGTGTACATACCTATTTTGTCAGTAATCATATTATTATTATTATTCGTGTATTTGCGTATTGGTGTTATTCATTATTTATTATTATTTTAATAGTGTCAAGTTGTAAGAAGCTTATGCATATAATTATTTTTCTTATTTTGGTGTTGGGAAGTTTAATTATAATCATAAAAATCGTTCAAGTGTTTCTATAACCGGCATATTGACTATAATATATTCAGTGCTTATTTTATTTGAACAGTGGAGCAGTGTGTAGTGTTGGTATCAGTATAACAATTATACATGAAGGGCTGAAACAGATATATTTTTTGGTGATATATTTTTTTATATATGTAAGTTGTTGTGGTGTACTGCAGGTCATCATTTCTTTAGCCTTGTCACCAAGGTTAGGTACACTTCACAGCTTGGCTTCCTGGTTTGACAGTTGAGTATTAAGAATTTTGCCCTGGTCAAATTAAGGGCCGTGACATATATGGGGGCCTGTCCGGGATCTGTTTCTTCAGTGTGTAACCTGATACCCATCTGAACACTCCTGCACGTAAGACTCCAATTATTGTGCGTAAGTTTATTTATATTGATTTTTCATATTTCCTACGGTATGTACATGGTATCTCCTCTCCTGCTCCGTCTCTCTAGGCATCTGTATTTTGGAGGAAATATCGGCAGCGTTTTTGTTAGTCGTTAGGGATCGGCAGTTGAGCCTGCCATCATTTAAGCCCGCCCCATCATACGAGCCACCCTTTACGGACACATCTGGCTGCGACATCGGACGTCCTCATTTTTTTTCTCGTCCACCCGTTGTATTTACGCCTTCCTCGTCCGTCGGATCGTCTAAGATCCATCGTGATCAGCGTCCTTAATTGCGTTATTTGTACTTTGTAAAGTCTGTAACTTCATGGATAGCTGGGCACCCATCATTTATATTTTGTCTCTAACTCTGTTAAACGTTTATAATTTTGTACTTTGTATTTCGCGACCTCTACTAGTAAAGGGGGTTTTAGCTCAGCATTACTGGTACTGTCGTGAGTGACTTGTTCATTTTGCCACTACCCCTATTTACGTCCGCAACGCTGCTAGTACGGTAGTTTTCGCTCATCACTACCGATACCTCGCGACTGACTTTGTTTATTTTGTCACTACCTTTATTCATCATTGGCATAAAAGATATTTTTGAACGTTAACCTCATGGTGGTACTTTAGTTTGGCTGTCTTAGGATTATATTGTGCTTATGTAGTTTTGTATAGTTTACAAGCTTCTCGTTATATATTAGATAGTTGTTCATAGTTTACAGTCTATTTGTGTTAGTTTCTTGTGATCGGTAAACATATGAAATATATTTTTGTGATTGCTAGTATTATGGTGCTTGCTGTCTTCTTTATAGTATTGAGTGCTCTTGTTGCCGAACAGTTGCTTAGTTTGTGATTTTTGCATTGAAAAATTTGAATACCTTGTTGGATAGGTTGACAATTTGTCAGAATCAGATAAAATTGTCTAGCATAATCATAAGCATTATCTTTGCTCCTCTTGTGTATCAGCTTAAGTATCTAGTTTTCATCAGGGTTTCATAGTTTCCTCAGTCCTCTATAAACGTTCTTTTTGAAGTTTATAGTACTTGTTCCATATAATCTTGCGTTTTAGTAAGTATTCAGTCATAACTTTTACTTTCCATAATGTTCAATGTAGAGAAATTTTTGTCTACTCCTAAACCGAACTTAACCTTGCATATCATGCGAAGAAGCAGAAATTGCTGACCATTGCTAAACATTGGAATATAACTGTAGAGCCATCTCATGTCAAAGCCCGATTAATCAATGATATTCTGCAGTTCCTTATTCAGAAGAAAGCAGTTGATGAAGGCGATGAAGACGTGGAAGATCTACGAAGTCTTACAGGAGCAATTGCAACGCCTTCTGTTGATCCAGAAATGGAGAAATTGAAACTGCAAATGCAAGTACTGCAGTTGCAACGTCAAACAGAAGCTGAAAAATCAAAGCAGAAGAGAGAAGACTAGAGTTACACCATCAAGCGGAAGAAGCGAAACTTGCTCTAGAACTAGAACATCAACGACAGCTCAATGAGTTAGCAATAGAAAGGGAAACCAAAAGGGCTTCTATTCTCCTAAAGACTAAACAAGATGAAAAGCAAATTCCTGATCCATTTGACCTTATAAAGGCAACCAAACTAGTACCAGAGTTCAATGAACGTGACCCCTGAAGTCTTCTTTAAAACTTTCGAGGACACTGCCGCAACTTTAAACTGGCCTAAAGATAAGTGGGTTCTCCTCATCCGAAACCATCTTAAGGGTAAGGCATCTTTTGTTGCTTCTCAGTTATTAACTAACAAAGATTGATTCTATTAAGAAAGCTATATTGGATGCCTATGCCATTACTGTTGAGGGATATCGGCAAAACTTCCGAAACTCCTTCAAAAGTGCTTCAGACATTTGTAGAGTTCTGCGAACTGAAGATCCGGCAATTGAATAAATGGTTAAGTAAGGCAGAAGTGCAGGATTTTGACTCCTTTAAAAACTTAATTGTGTTAGAGGAATTAATCAGAAGCTACCTTTAAATATAGCCACACACATAATGGATAAAGGCGAAACCAATGCACTGAAAGCTGCTAGCATTGCTGATGATTTTGCACTAATCCATAAATACAAACCTTCACAGTCCAAATCTGTATCCTCTCATAAATCTTATAAATATTCTTCACAGGTGTGTTCGTACTGCAAGAAGGAAGGTCATGATATTCAGCACTGCCCCTTGCCTCAATGTAAAAGATCTGACAGTGTGAAATCTGCCACCAGCAAACCTGAACAACCTTCCTCGAGAACTAATCAATCCCATCAAAAGACTCTCCATGTAGCAATTCCAAAACAAGAGGAAGATCCATTCAAAGCATTTACCTGCGCAGGGTCATTAAATGGTATACCTGTTGAGTGTTTAAGGGACACAGGTTCTACTCAGACAATTGTGAGCGTGACCAAAGATCTACCACTGGAACTAACTAATGAGTACATCACAGTTACAGATTTAACTACCAGCACCACTTTACCCTTAGCTAAGGTAAGGTTATGTTGTCCTTATTTTGACGGTGATACTGTCGTTGCAGTAACTGACAAACAATTACCTCATTCGTCAGTGCAAGTAATCTTGGGTAACGACCTTGCTGGGTCAAAGGTACTTGACACAAATCTGATTATCACTGATCCACAGATCATTTTAATAAAGAAAATACGGACAAACAGCCTACCAATGAAGCAGAGATAGTACAAGTTGCTACCAGGTCAGCCCGAGAAGACGAAAAAGCAAACCTAGATAAGCAAAATAGAACTACAGCAGCACTAGACATCATCGATATCCATAAAGATGATTTCAAATATCATCAGAGGGCAGATCCCAGCTTAGCAGTTTGCTGGAAGAAAGTCTCAGACATTAATGATTTATCCAAAACTCCTTGTTTTTATCAGGATAAAGATTTTCTTTTTCGCCTTTTCAGACCATCCAAATCTCCGTCCACCCATACATGGCTAGATCAACATCAACTTGTTGTACCTTCAGTCTTCCGAAAGTCATTACTGGACTTGGCTCACTCCACCGAATCTCATTTGGGAATTCACAAAACTTTCGACAGATTGGCTGAGAACTACTTCTGGCCAGGAATGAAGAAAGATGTGAAGGATTTCGTTCAACAGTGCCATCATTGTCAGATCACCGATGCTTCCGGAACTGGCTTTGGGGGGGTCTTGATGCAGCAACATCAAAGTTCTTTGGCCACACCTCCTCCGCCTCTGCATCATCTCGTGCCCATTGCCTATTACTCGGGGTACTTCAAAGGAGCCCAGACACGATGGGCAACAATTGAGAAGGAGCTTTATGCCATAATCGCTGCTCTTCTCCACTTCAAACCGTATCTGGAGGGCAACCAGCACGTGATCATATACACAGATCACAACCCATTGATCTTCCTGGATCGAGCGAAATTGAAGAATAATAAGCTTCTACGATGGTCGCACATCCTCTCCGAATTCAACATTAAACTGCAAGCCATTCGGGGTCCACAAAATATATTAGCAGATACTCTCTCCAGGATACCTCAAACTACATCCTAATCTGAACATGACTTGCGGCCTGTCATGCGCTACTCTCTTCAGTTGCTCCACTTCTGAGCCCTCTCTCAGTGGGGAATGTGACCGCCCGCCATCTAGTGAGTGCAAACTCACTAAATATGTATATTTGTAATACCTCCTAAGTTTCTTCTTTAAAGTCCCTGTTCTGTCACTCCTTAAAATTACCTTGTTTCCTCCCTCTTCCTTAATGGAGAGAGGAATTTCAGCTCGTATCGTGTACATACCTATTTTGTCAGTAATCATATTATTATTATTATTCGTGTATTTGCGTATTGGTGTTATTCATTATTTATTATTATTTTAATAGTGTCAAGTTGTAAGAAGTTTATTCATATAATTATTTTTCTTATTTTGGTGTTGGGAAGTTTAATTATAATCATAAAAATCGTTCAAGTGTTTCTATAACCGGCATATTGACTATAATACATTCAGTGCTTATTTTATTTGAACAGTGGAGCAGTGTGTGTGTTGGTATCAGTATAACAATTATACATGAAGGGGCTGAAACAGATATATTTTTTTTTTGGTGATATATTTTTTTTATATATGTAAGTTGTTGTGGTGTACTGCAGGTCATCATTTCTTTAGCCTTTGTCACTAAGGTCAGGTACACTTCTACAGCTTGGCTTCCTGGTTTGACAGTTGAGTATTAAGAATTTTGCCCTGGTCAAATTAAGGGTGACAATATATGACAATATAATATATATATATATATATATATATATATATATATATATATATATATATATATATATATATATATATATATATATATATATATATACAGGGTGTTTCAAATTTGAGGGCCCCCTCACACATAAACTAAAATTGATATGGACAAAACAAAAGTAATTTAGGACAGGTATTTATTTAAGGAACTCTCTGAGTATTTAATATTTTGTGTGGCCTCCATCTGTCTGTACCACAGCCTGCATTCTTGAGGGGTATGATATCAGCAAATCGCAAAAAAGCTGAGACTCAAACTCCATTTCCCTGAGCACTTCGGTCACCTCTCTTTGCAGGTCGTCAAGGCTTGGTATACCATCATAGTTCACTGTGTGCGCTTCAACACGATCCTTTAAGACACTACCAATGTTTTCACACACATTAAGGTCAGGGGAGCTACCTGGAAATTCACTTGACGAGAAGAAATCGATACCACTGTTTCGAAGCAGCTCCTGTGTCTGAAGAGCCTTGAAACATGGTGCCTTATCATGCAAAAATGTGACTTCTTCAACAGATAACACATTTTCAGGATCTTTGAGGAAATGAAATACTCCACCAGTAAGCACAGTTTCTCTGAAGTAATCGCCATTCCATGACTCCTTTTTCTTTGATGATCCACATTCAGGAAATTTCACAACTTGGCGATAGCACACGTCATCACTGATATCATCCAACTTTGCAGCCCAAATGATGTCATTTTTATGATTTGGCTTCCTGACTGTGTAAATGAAGAATTCATCTGATGCAGCAACATGGAGAAAGTCAGCTTCATCCCAATCTTTAAGAAATGAACCACAAAACCATGCACGGTCTTCTGTCTGTTGCTGAGTGATGTTGAACTTGCTGATAACATGAAATGGCTTGATACCAGATTTTTTCAACTCACGATATACAGCACTATAACTTCTCTTCTTTCCCCTTTTTGT
Organism: Macrobrachium rosenbergii; assembly: GCF_040412425.1. NCBI lineage: Eukaryota > Metazoa > Arthropoda > Malacostraca > Decapoda > Palaemonidae > Macrobrachium > Macrobrachium rosenbergii. Next base: position 39,379,884 of record NC_089790.1, read on the forward strand.
TTCTAGTTCAAGCACCAATTTACGTAAAGACTTTCTTGTTCTACCCACTGCCTCAGCTATGATGTCTTTTGACTCCTGAGAAAGGACTTCAGGCCTTCCAAGATTCTCACTCTTTTTGCGATGACAGTCATATGGATTTTTGTTCCAGTTTCTTTTAACAAAGGATTCCTCTCTTTTAATGTATTTAAATATCCAGGAACGTGAAATGAAGGATGCGCCAGCATCCCTGCCCTCTCTGAAGGTTATAGCCCGGATTTGGTCAATCCATCTGATTTCCTCCGAGTCGTTAGCCATGGCTGTATCTAACACCGTCACTCAGTCCGAAAATACAAGAAATGTAAAATAACAAATAGCTTAATAGAAACTTAAAATAATGCACTTGGAGATAGGTTATAGCAGAAAACTTCATAACTTTTCATCTGTTCTGTGGAGGGGGGGGCTCTAATTTCGAAACACCTGGTATATATATATATATATATATATATATATATATATATATATATATATATATATATATATATATATATATTTATACATACATATATATATATATATGTATGGCGTGTGTGTGTGTGTATGTAGGTATGTAACAATGTATGTCTGTATGTTTGTAAATATGTGAATGAGCAAACGTGCAATTTTTTCTTCGTGAAATGCTACTCAGTATGGGATAGATTTGGAGGAAAAAACGTGTAATAAAAATTTCTCTTTTAGATATAAGAACCAATAGATTGTGATCTCTAGGTCAAATAAAAGCATTTTATTGCCAATACTGCCAGGTTCTTTCCATAAAACTGATGAAAGAATACGGCAGAACATAATAAACAGAATTTTGAAATTAATGCCCTGTCTTGCAGGTTCCTCTATAAGGGTAAATGGAACAGCAAGCTAAGAGATGGTGGACAACGCCTGCCTTCCCTGATAGATATCAAGGCGGATATAGGTTCTACCTTGGACATGAAGGGTCGAAGGATGACTGTGGCCATCTTGGAACTGTGGCCCTTCGTCAAGTTTGACAAAGTCTTAAAGGATGGCACTGTTGAGGCTCAGTCTGGTTCGGATATTTTGATTCTGAACACCATAAGCAGCCTCCTTAATTTCACGTGAGTAATACGTGTTTTATTTCTCAGCTTAAACGCTGTCGCTCGATCTTTCTTTCTCACAGAGCAAGTAGTGGCGCCACCCCAGTTCATAACGCCATGATAGCGTTCAGTCGCCTTACCTGCCTAGGGGGAACGATTGGGACAAGTTCCTTGAAAACCCTTTATGCCTATATTAACCTATGCAGTGAAATAGGAACATGGATGTTAACAGAATATTGTAGGTTGAAGTTGGTGAGAGAGAGAGAGAGACAGAGAGAGAGCGAGATGGACAAGCATTTTGGAAGCAAACATGGATAGCACACTCAGATTAAATTATGTTTAATTTTAAATTATGTTTGATTTACTGTGTTGAAAAATCATCTCACACATTATTTGGCCTCCTGAAATTATTATTATTATTATTATTATTATTATTATTATTATTATTATTATTATTATTATTATTATTATTATTATTATTATTATTATTTTAGTTACAGGCTAGTTACACCTGGAGACAACACCTGGGGATTCCCCCAGCCTGACGGAACCATAAATGGGATGATTGGAATGGTAGCCAGAAGAGAGGTGGCTTTTGCAATATGTGGTATATCCATTCATGGTAATTAATTATCAATATGCATTTCCTTTATTGCTTATAACTTTCAATTTCGGGCATGGATGGCTGTTGCTTCAGATTTTCAATTGCATCTTCATACAGTATGGAATCTTACTTAAATAAGAGGAATTATTGCAATAGGATTCATATATCTAAAAACACTAGGTGCTTGAGCATACTGGAGAACTTTTCTTTTAATAACTATACTGTCAGTTTAAAAAGCATGATCATCTAAAACCACGATGATCCATTTTTATGATAAAATATATTTTTCGAAGAATGATGAGTGCAGCCACTTAGGTATCAAGCAATTGTTGCATTAACTTATGAAAAACGTTTCCTCACCCTCGTACGAACAGTACGCGAGTTAATTGATTCTTCTGTTTTAAAGACTTAACCTTTTACTGCAACTTCACAGAGCTGAGAAAGAGAGTGGTCGATTATACTACAATGTACTCACAAGGATTTCTACGAATTTTCTCCAGAGCCCCAAAGCAAAAAAACAGGGCGTTGGCAGTCCTTTCTCCATTCACTCTGCAGGTATTTTTAGCGTAGACTTTCATTTTCAGTCTTTTTATCTTTCTGCCAAACCTTGAAAAGATAGAGCGAACTCTCTCTCAAATCTTCCTCTAACAAGGTAAACTGGGCCACACCCTATTATTTGAATAAGAAATTCCTTAAATTGAGCATCTTCCAGGAGTATAGTATGTTATTCTTCAGGATGATCAATAAAGCATTAACTTTTGTAAATTGTTAATTCCTGGATAATATATACGATAGTGTGTGGTTGAGGAATCTCTCGGCTAAATATCATTAAATTTATTTCATAATTTTAGGTCAGAGATCTAAATCTTCCTTGTGTAAGTGCCATAGTAGTACGCAGGAGACACACTTCCTAAGCAAAAAACTTTTATCACTTATTATATCATTGGTCCTTTGAAAAACAGGGGGAGTAATTCGCATTCGTCAACGTAGGTTTGCACACAACAGCCGACAATAGATGTGATAAAATGCTCTTGCTGTTAAAAAAAAAATTTTTTTTTCCGTTGGAAATCAAATAAATCAGGTAAATTATTCTGAAAAATCGACATTCCATTATTTACTGTGAACAGAACGAAAAGGGCATGACTGTCCAAGTCACAATGTTTCCCTGCAAAAACACGGAATTTAACAATTTTTAATGATGAAAGACAATCTTTCGAAAGAAGCAGCTTAAATGACTCAGCAAACGCAAATTATTGCTGAGAGATTTGCATTGTAGGACGGGCCACGTGGTAAGAAGGATTAATTATGACAGCTAACTCTTGGTTTATGGGCCCATCACACTGCTGATAAAATAGCAGAGGTTACTGGCAGTGTACAGTCAAAAGGTTCTCAACACAGTGAACAAATAAACGTCCAAAAAACAAGTAGCTGTAATATTACAAATGTTGGAATAGATCCAAACTGGTATAAGGAGGTTGCATAGTGTCAATAATCTTGATGCTGTGACGCCAGCTTTAGTAACCATAAACCATAGAAAGCTTTCCTAAATAGCATAATAATTCTTTTAAAACACTGATTTGTTCCAAGCAAATATGAAATGTTTGCAGGGGCAGAAACAGAACCCTGGTAATAATGATCTTCACAAGGAGTATCAGCTTTTACATCCACTCCTGCAATACGATAGAACTTATGAATTTAGGTTCCAAGTTCTCAAAGGTTGTTGTTGGGGATGGTAAAAAGAATATTAGATAAAGACCTTTCAAGGTATTTACTTCTGGAAGACTGGAATAAAGCAAGTTTTATTTGTTTCATTCAAAGATATTTTCCCGGATCACTTATATTTCATTACAAGATTAATCGAAGAACGGTTCTTTTTGAAAATAATAATTATCTGCTTATAAAGAAGTAAGACCAAAAAGTTGGGTTCAGTGACAAAACTGAAGAAACGAGAGAGCCGGGTCAACAACGATACTAATTAAGACACGGGGAGCACAGGTCAAGCCACAACAAAGGAGCTCTGGCTGGCAAGACCATCAGATTTCCCAAAGGTCTTTAAAAAGGATGACTAGACATGAGGAATTTAGAATAGGAAATATCCAGTTGACCTTGATTAACGGAATCCATATTGATGCTCAGAGAAAGAGCCGTGCAAGCTTCACATGCCAGCTGTTCGTGGGATGCCAGGAAGCATACTCAGACTTATAAGCAAAGCTTTCCTGTCTTCATAGACCATCCAGAGAAAATATCTGTGCATTAATCTACACGGCAAGTTGTAATGTGGAATGTGTAAAAAACTGTTTAATTTTTTTACCAATTCAAAAGATTACATTAAAACTATATTTCAGTAGGAATCGTAGCAGGAGTAAGTACTTAAATGCACACCATATCCAGAGCATTTTATTTTTAGCGTTTCGCCACATTTGTATGTAGCATCTTCTAAACTGAAAGGCAGAAATTTACAGTTGGAAGTTATGCATAATTAAAAGAATGTTGTAAAAAATTATAAAAACATATTTGAAAAATTTTATTTACAAGAATATTCATAAAGTATAAGAAGCTATTTACAAAATATACTTCATAAACTAAGCTTATATTAAAATATTAAAATATGTAGAGAGGATAAGCACTGCTGTCTGTATTGGTTTCTTCATTTTAATAAAAATATTTGGTACTTCAGCAGTTTGTATAGGTATTTAACCGTACTCTTTAAGGAAATAAATCACTTACTGCCATTATTGTAGGGAACTTTCGAGCTGATGTACCTCTGATGGCAGAGCTACTGATCCTTTGCTGTGCACCTACCATCAAATAGCCAGTTCGATGCTGCTAGGTTTAACTTATGCCGCGATGATGCCAAGCTTGCTGATTGGTCAGCAAAAAAACCGACGCTCCTGACATCATTCTAGACAATTCTACACCCATTTTGTCACGCATTTAAGAGACTGAAAACGGTTTCTTGCCTGGTAGTGTTAAAAACGAGGATAAATTACTAGATAGCCTATGCACGTCCACTGTTTACCCTTTTCAATGCCCTTGCTGCCGCAAGGCTATGCATAATTGTTATAGTTTAACGAATCTTTCTTTGAGAGTAGACAAACACAGAGCTGTCAGTAGCAAGACAGAGGCCACTAGTAAAGGACGATAACTCTACTGTAGGGAACCAGTGTGAAAATATGTCAAGTAAAATTTGACTTAGGAAACTTTAAAATCATCTTGAATGTTTCTACTGCTTTATTTAATTTTCTAGAATCCATCTATCCTCTTTACATATTTTAATATTTTAATGTATGCGTAATTAATGATGTATATACTGTAAATAGTTTCTGATACTTTATAAATATTCTCGCAGAGTTTTTCAAAAATGTTTTTAGCATTTTTGCAGCATTCTGATAATTTATTTGTGCATATCTCAAAACTGTAAGTTTCTGCCTTTGTGACTTGTTTCCCCTTTTCACTTAAAAAAATGCTACATATGAATGTAAGAAAACGTTATATAGAAGGTTCTGGACATGGTATATATATAAGTACTTATCCCGAAAGAAACCTCTGTGCCAGATGTCATCAGATCACCATATGCGTTTCACCTTCCTACTAAACTCTTTTTTTAATCCTTTTGACCACAATTTTATTCCTTTCTGCTTCAATAGAAAATATGCCTGCAAATAAAACCTTCAAGAGCAAAGCACAAACTACCGAAATCAACATGAGGTCAATAATTGCTGGTTGGTATGAAGCCCTCTTCCCATTCACCCACAGAGTTGGTGGCTGCTGCTACCCACTTTGCGGAGCATCATTTTCCATTCCCCCTTGAGGTACCAAGTTGTGGTACTAATTAGGTACCCTGCTACCAGAGGTTTTCTTTCTCATGCAGTCAAGCTGAGGTACAGTTTTCATGGTCGTGTTATTACTCCCGTTCCTTTTAAGTTTGAGAGGCTGTCATACTTCTTCATAGCACCATGTACCATTAATTTTTATTTTTAATGGTGTCACTGATCTTATTAGTAAATATTGATTTTTTCATTTCTAAATCCTCATTGATAAACGTTGCCACGTCGAAGACGTCTGTCAGTAATATGCGAATGCTAACAGTTTTATAAGCAATCAACAAGATTCTCTGGATATTTCAGGTAGGTCAGTGTACTATTATTATTTGTATTTTCATCTTCTGTCATCTATTCTGTTGAAGTTTACTTTATATGATATGGCCTCTAAAACTTGCTCCATGTCCAGATAATAACAATGATAATAGAGCGACGAAGAAAATTGACTTAAACTGATAAAAAATAAACAATAAAACAATTTCTAAAAAAAAATTCGACGTCTCCCCATATATATATATCTTATAAGAGAATTCTCTACAGATTTTTTCACTTACACAAAACACCAAACACACATGATTTATAAAAAAATACAATGAGTATTTTAGCAAACTGACTGACAATCAGCTCCGTTTCTCATCGTGAATTTCTTTTTCTTTTTTTCAGGTATGGATAGGTATCACTATTTCAGTTCTGGGTACCGCCACTGTGTTATCACTTCAGTCCAAGCTGCTGCAGCTCCTCCGCATGGAGAGAGCGTTGAATGCGAGTGAGTACTACTTCAACATATTCAGAAGCCTTGTTGCTCAGGGTAACTTGATCAAGGCGAAATTATGGTCCCAAAGATTCATCCTATACTTCTGGTATTTATTCTGTCTTATAAACGCAGGTAAGCCTTGGATGACCACAATATATAAACTCGTTAAAATGCAATAAAAAATTTGATAAAATACTGAACAAAGTGGCCGGAATAAATAAATAGACAGACACAGAATGACATTTAACGACATACGAGCTTCAACAAAAATTTGTCCTGACAAGCACCCAAAGCCTGATGACCCTCTATAGTATGATATTCCTCAAACATAAAATTATTTTGATTAAGCCTGTTCACACCGTGTTTAAGCATTTCATCAAGATATCTAGAAAACTAGCGTTCAAGATAAGCTCTTATATCATAAGGTCACGATACATCAGGAACAGATAAAAGCTATAGGTTAACGAACAATAAAGATTATATCCAGATATCAAAGTTCACGTAAACTTACAGTAACTAAATATGTTTGGATCCTATGATTTGATCTAGATAAATGTTGATCATTTGGAGTCATTTCCTGATGCATTTCCCATTTGCGGTTTTCTTTTCTTCGAGAGGAGGAGGGGTGGGATGGCTGATTACAAGAAAGGTTGTTTTCAGCCAAATTATCTCTCATCAAAATAATCTATCTTCCCCCGCCCCCCCATCACCCCCGCAGTATTTTTGGTGTATATGATAATGCTTCAGTTGACTGATATTTCTGCCAAATATTTCATTTAATTTTGAATGACAAAGAATAGTCTGTTCAGGGCCTTTAATCTTCTTTGTTTCAGTCGCCGACCTATATCCTGAAATACCTTTAATCATCTCTATATCACTCAATGACCTAAATCCCTTTAATTATCTCTATATTATTCATTAACCTATTTCCTGAAATACCTTTGATCACCTCCATATCATATAATGACCTATATCCTAAAATACCTTTAATCATCTCTATATCCTAAAATATCTCTATATCACTCATTGACCTGTATCCTGAAATATCATAAAAAATCGCTGTATCATTCAGTGACCTATGTCCTGAAATACCTTTAATCATCTCTACATCACTCAATGACCTATATTCTGAAATAAAATTAACATTACCCCTATATCATTCATTAACCGATATCCTGAAAAATCTTTAATAATCTACATACCACTCATTAACCTATGTCCTGAAATACCTCTGATCATCTCTATATCATTTATTGACCTATACCATTAAAGACCTTTGATCATCTCTGTATCAGCCATTGACCTATATCCTGAAATAACCTGAATCATCTCGATAACATTCATTTCTTTATATCATAAAATTCCTTTAATCATCTCTATATCATTCATTGACCTATATCCTGAAATACCTTTAGTCATATCTATATCCCGCATTGACTTTATCCTGAAATAACTTTAATCATCTCTACATCATTCATTAACCTATATCCTGAAATGCCTTTACTAGCTCTAGTTGTTTCATTAACTTATACCCTAAAATATCTTTAAACATCTCAATATCACTCAATGACCTATATCCTAAAATACTTTTAATCATCTCTATGTCACTCAATAATATATATCCTGAAATACCTTTAATCATTTCTATATCACTCAATGACCTATAGCTTGAAATACCTTTAATTGTCCCTATATTGTTCATTGACCAATAGCCATAAATACCTTTGTCTCTATGCCATTAATTGACCTATATCCTGAAAAAACTTTATTCGTCTCTACAACACTCAATGACCTATATCCTGAAATATCTTTAGTCATATCTATATCCCTCATTGACCTACAGTATACCCTAATATACCTTTCATTATCTCTATACCATTCATTCACCTATATCCTAAAATGCCTTTAATCATCTCTGTATGACTCATTGACCTATATCCTGAAACATCATTATTATCTCTAAATCATTCATTAAATTCTCTCCTAAAATACCTTTAATCATCTCTATATCATTCATTCACCTATATATTGAAATAACTTTAATCATTTCTATATACAGAAATACCTTTCATAACCTCTATATTATTCATTGACCTGTATACTTAAATACCTTTAATTATCTCTATAACTCTGCTTGACTTATATCCTTAAATACCTCTAATCATCTCTAGATCATTGATTGACCTATATCTTAAAATACCTCTAATAATCTCTGCATCACTCCTTGGCCTATGTCCTGAAACACCTTCAATCACCTTCATATCATTCATTAACCTATATCCTAAAATAACTCGAAACCAACTATATCCCGAAATATCCTTAATTATTTCTTCATTATTCATTATCCTATATCCTAAAATACCTTTAATCATCTCTGTATCAATCAATTGCCCTTGTCTGAAAATACCTTTAATTATCTCTATATCATTCATTAACCTATATCCTAAAAATACTATATATCATATCTGTATCAAACAATGACCTCTATTCTAAAATACCTTTAATCAGCTCTGTATCACTCGATGACCTATATCCTTAAATACGTTTAATTATCAGTACATCATTCATTGATTGCCCTATAATCTAAAATATCTTTAATTATCTCTACATCATTCATTGACCTATATCCTAAAATACATCTGATCATCTCTATGTCACTCAATGACCTATATCCTGAAATACTTTTAATCATTTTTATATCATTCGTAGACCTATATCTTGAAATACATTTGTTTATTACTGTCACTCAACACCTATATCCTGAAATACATTCAGTCATCTATATATCATTCAATGGCCTATATCATGAAATAACACTAATCATCTCTATATCATTCATTGACCTATATCCTGAAATACCTTTAATCATCACTATATCCTGAAATACCTTTAATTATCTCTATGTCACTCAATGACCTATATCCTGAAATGCATTTAATCATCTCTATATCATTCAGCGCCCTATATCCTGAAATACCTCCAATCATCTCTATAACATTAATTGACCTATAGCATGAAATACATTTAATTATCTCTATATCAATCATTGAATTATACCCAGC
>NC_089790.1:39396706-39456706 GCF_040412425.1 Macrobrachium rosenbergii
TTTCTTCAGTCTGCTAAGTAAAGGACGACAGTCAAAAGGCCTCGCAGCACTCCATTGAATCCCTTTCCTTCGTGGATTTTCTTTATTTATATATTCATCACGTTCCATATTTTCGTGATTCAGTTATACACACACACACACACACACATATATATATATATATATATATATATATATATATATATATATATATTGTCACGAAGTGATCAAGCACCTGGTTATTACACAAATAATCATACCAAAAAGTTACCTCACTTCGACCAGATACTTGAAGCCTCATAACAAAAATATTAAGACCGAATACTCTAAAGGTACATTGATCCCATAAAACTTGCTTATCACTTGAGAAAATCAATGTATCTTTATCAAGTTATGGGTGAGGTAACAGCTAACAAGCTATAAACAGACTAGTGGAAAATGGGTATCACTTCAACAAACACTATAACGGTTTCCCTGGTCCTATTTCACCTAGATAAGTCTCAGGTGAACAAACAGATATATCACTTACCTTGTACACATTCATTAATTTCTCTAGTTACTGGTGGTCAAAATGAAACAGTGTGCTTTTAAAACTTTAAACAGACAAATTTATATCTAAGTTCAAAAGTTACAGCAGTGTTCACAATCTCAAAAGATTTACTGTTATTTGACAACAGTGTAAGATTTAAGTATTTTCTTAATCAAGTTTAATTCACAAAACTTTAATTTATTAAGAAAGCAATTTGGTTAAGTAAGATTCAAACCATTAGCTATCACTCAAGTTTTAAACATATACCTGGTTAACTAAACTCAACACAAGTGTTCACCAAAATATTACTGACTGGAATCCATACAAGTATTCTCTGAAATCTCAATAATAAGTATGCACTAACAAAATGCTAAGTAATCATCAGCACAAAACTTTGTAAAACATTAATTATAAAATTAGAGTAATATGATAACACAGACATATAAGAATGAAATATGCAAAAATGGAAATATACCAACAGCCATTTCACTAAGACAAAAATATGTTTAAAGATTATATCAGTCTTTCAAAAGATTACCTTCACTTTAAAAAAAAAGGATAAACTCACGTCTTCCTAAGACTTTCTCAAAGACAACACTGCCAAGTCACAATGATATACACAATAATATATAATTAGCAACAAGACACATTAGAACTCACTAGAAGAGATATTATCCACCTCTTATCAAAATAATAATTCTCTTTTACCTAGAACATCACTTTAACTCTTAACATAATAAAAACCAGTAAACATCACATTACCTTAAGTGGTACACCATTATACACTTTATACAATGCTTGCACAATATAAATACCTTAGCTCACTCTTACAAAATGCATACACTTCTGTGGGTGAGTTTAACAAAACTTTTACAAACAGGAAAGCAGCCAGTATAACAACCTCATACATGAATGGTAATTTGAGAGAGAGGGAGACAGCCTATTTCCAGCAACCCTTTTGGCTAACTGACTCTTTCTCATTCAGCACTCCTCTTTTATCTTCAAGCCCTCCCAGAATACTCAAAGAATACACATAGGGAATTCATGGAACACATTATTCCTTATTCTATAGAACACACAAAGAATACACACAGAGAATTCTAAGGCTCAGAAGGAAATATGCCAGAGCTCTTATCAATTATTGACATTTCCCTGTTCACTCAAAACACCTGAGCAAACAGAAGGAAGTATTTGCGACCAAAACTGGCTTGGCTGTCAGCATGTCAACTTCAACTCTCTCTCTGTTCCTCATTCCATTACTCAGATTATGGAAACATATAATAAGCATAGACAAAGATGATAACCTCAGAATAGGCACACATGATAAACATATAACAGGCATTTAGCCAACAGCTGTCAACTCATGTCAGAGATAAGACAAGAAGGCCTTGCCTTTCTTCCTTCACACCAACCACCTGTGCCAATATCGGAAGTGGGTAAGCGATAATGGCACAAAAAATATCTCTCCCTCTCCACAACACGCCAAGAATTCAAGTTCATAACACCCAGTATACAATTCCAATACACTGCACCATACATTAAACAAATGGAAAAAACATATCAAGACATTTTAAGATTACATGATACACAATTTATCTGTAAGAAAAGACATTTTAAAATCATATCATCACAACTAACGACGAATCTGCAAGCAAAACATCAAAATTTTCACAGAGACACATATGATATTTGTAGAATGGTTTTATATATTATAACACCTATAATATTATATATATATATATATATATATATATATTTATATATAATATATATTTATATATATATATATATATATATATATATATATATATATATATATATATATATACACGATTTATGATGAAGGCGGAAGACTAATATCATGAGAGACCAAGGGCAGATGGAGAGGCACACAGACAATCAACAGTTTTTATTGTGGCCGACGGCGTTTCGCAATAATCCATTGCATTTTCAAGGCTGCAATGACACAATTTTGTTTAATAAAAAGGGACGTCACTATATAAAATTATAAAGATAAAAAAAATACATACCTTTCTTAAAATATCTTAAAACAAACCTACCCAGCACATGGCTAAAAAGTGACTAAACAGAAAAAGGTAAAACTACTCGAAAACAAACAGAACAGCAGAGAAATTACAAAATAAACAAAGGTGTTAAGGACGTCTGGGCATTTAACGAGGGAACGAGTGCTTTAATGAAAATTGGCTCTAAAGTCATAAGCTCGTCCTCGTGTTGGGCTGAGACTATTATTTCGAAGTTTTTCATATCAATTTGCATTTTACAGATTGCAGAGTGATTTCTTATATTTGATAATTCAGGCCTGGACAATCTGCATCCCGTCCTATAACTGACTACAGACACGGACTTTCAGTAGCCGTCTCGTACATCCAACGTAGGTTCCCAGCTGGCACTTGGGACAAGTATATTTGTAAATGATGTTGGATGCTAGAGACGGGCACAGTCTATCCTTAGATCTGAAAAGAGACCCGAGAGTTAAAGAGTTTTTTGGAATAAGTTTAATATTTACAAACGGGAATTCTTTGCTAATGATCTTTATAACTTTTTTGCGAAACTCATAGTTGAACAGGAAGGGAAATTTAGCGTAGATATCAAGTTTGGGAACATCATAAATGACACGGCTCACTGAAATTCATATTTAGCAACTTTCTCAAAGTTCTGTAAAAGTGTTTTAGAGAAAAACAATTATTTCTAAAAAAAAACTGTCAGGAACTTCGAAATAATAGCCTCAGCCCAACACGAGGACAAGCTTACTACATTTAGAGTCAATTTTCAAAGCACTCGTTCCCTCGTTAAATCCCCAGACGTCCTCAACACCTTTGTTTATTTTGTAATTTCTCTACTGTTCTGTTTGTTTTCGAGTAGTTTTACCTTTTTCTGTTTAGTCACTTTTTAGCCATGTACTGGGTAGGTTTGTTTTAAGATATTTTAAGAAATGTATGTATTTTTTTTTATCTTTGTAATTTTATATAGTGACGTCCCTTTTTATTAAACAAAATTGTGTCATTGCAGCCTTGAAAATGCAATGGATTATTGCGAAACGCCGTCAGCCGCAATAAAAACTGTTGATTGTCCGTGTGCCTCTCCATCTGCCCTTGGTCTCCATATATATATATATATATATATATATATATATATATATATATATATATATATATATATATATATATATATATATATATATATATATATATATATATATATATATATATATATATATATATATATATATGTATATATATATATAAATTTACATATATATATATATAGATAGATAGATAGACAGATAGATATAGTATATTACGGTGGACCTGGTAACCATAAGGAAAAAGCACAACATAGTGTTCTGCTCGCGAAATATTAATATTAGTGATGGTAAATGTGTTTCCTCACCTCTTGGGTAAATATTTCTTTTGGTAGAAAATATGGTGAATAGTTCTACCAAGTTGTTTTAACATTCAAAACGTGTGCATTTTGTATTTTTTTTTACTAAATTCCCTTAAACTATAAATGCACGTTGTTTATACACAGCAATTATGGAAATAGTATAGTGTATATGAACATCAAAAATGCTTACAACGTAACATAATAATACAGTTAAATCAGTTATGAAGCGTAAATGAAAAATAACTGATGATTCTGATACAAGAAAATGTCACACTGAAATATTTAACAATACCTTGCAATTTATCTGACAATACCTTCCTATTAAAAACCTAAGATGATCAGAGGCAAAAATAACAGTGCATGTAACACTCGACCCCTATTTTGCTGAAAAAAAATCATATTGCTAATTAAAACAAATTTATAGACTATTAAGCTTTTAATTATTCTTTTTCATAAACGCTTCAGTTTGATGCTAAAATCTGCACCAGGTTTCTTGAGAACTGTAACTTTTTTCGTTGCAATTGCATTAAATTATTTGCAGACTCAAAGTTTTAAATTCAGTACAGGACTAATTAATGTACTTTTTTGGCTACTGTCATTCTGAAATTATCTTATACTACCTTTAGCACTTACAGAAATAAGTTATCAACTAACAATGACTGTCAGTAGACAACAAACTTTGTATAGCCTATATAATGAACGTTCTTATATCCATGAAAAAAGTTCTTTGTATGTTACAATATACCGGTGTGAATATATACTTCTTTCATGACAAAACTTTTGTTTTAAATATATATTATTAATCGACAATGACTGTCAAATAGACAACACACACTGAATAAGTTTGTATATAAAAGATTGTTATTTCCAAGAAAAATATCATTGTATGTTGCAAGAGTTATCTATGTATTTAATCGTGCCAAATAATTTCACCTATACTTATTCAAGACAAAGAATTTTAGCCCACATTTACTACTACCGAGATATCTAAAGTCTTTGTTTAAGTCTTGATGTTCATGCCCATGGGGTTGGGACGAAACACGACACACATTTACAACTTTCCGGCTTGTCATCACGGACATTTACTTAGAAAGGCATTGTCATAAGAAATTTGGTCCTATTACACCACTAGTACTGGTTAGTACTGTTGTTACTTTAATATTTGCCAACTCTGACAATGTTCGGACTACCAGAAATCAATAGATGGTTCACCCTCAAGCTGAAGTGAAGTGGCATTGAACGCATTTATAGGAGTTTTGTTGTGCAAAAACAATATGTCATCCTTTCTTAGTTTTTGGAGGGGCAGAAAAAATTAATAGTACTGCCTTGTGTCATCCTATTTGGACAGTCTTGGTTTATAAGATCTCTGATTGAACATCCTACATTTTTATATCAATTTACCCCTAATATCCATAGCCCCCACCCTCATTAACACTAAGAGACCTGGATATTTTGGTGAACTTCGTAGGTTGTTCTGGGATCTGGCTTTGTTCTGTGACGACGTACTTGCCTTCATTGCCGATAGCAGCAATCCCCTGACACACTCCTGTGCCCTCGATTCCATGTCTACTATTTTTTTATTGTCAAGCCTGCATCAAAGCTCTTTCATGCTGATGGTGACATAGTATCATATCTAGAGCCGCTCCCAACAGGGGACTCGCTCATTGACAATGAAGATGAAGAAATATTTGAAATCTAGATAATGAGATTATCATCGAGGCGGCAGAAGACAGCAACAGTGACTCGTCTGATCAAGAGCACCACGAAGGCAACAACTGCTATTCACTCCATTCATGAAAAAGGCTCTATGATCTAGAACAGGAAAATATAAACTGTTGGAAACAATGATAATGATGCAAGTGAATAGGAAAATTCTAGTGCTGATAGGCATAAACTTCGTAAACCAAGTTTACGAGTATTACAAATCAAAAATACTTCTGTAGCAGTAACACAGTGGATTCTCCTTTGAGTTTCCCCATTTGTCTCTGTCTCTTGAATTGTCTTGGTTTAATGTTAATGACACAAACCCATATGCAAAGCAGAAAATCAGTCTGTGTAGCCCTCTGTACCAATACTCTATTTCACGTGAGTGGAAAGATGTGACTACCAAAGGTATATCAACCTGCATAGAGAGACAAATTACAAGAAAAGGTGATATATAAATAAATACAGTATGAGGGAATAGAAAATAAAACTGATACACCTGAATTCAGGTGTCAGCAAAATGCAGGAGTGAAATTGCTTCTAGCTTGAACACTGGAAGATCAGACCATTTTACAACTGCACTAAGTAAATAATTCCACTTTTTAGTTGTAGCCAAGATAAATCTCCCAGCAAACTGCAATGTTTGCATTAGTGTTGTAAGCAAAAACAGCTAGGTCAGGTAAAGAAGAATACATATGATGCTTTCCGTTGTAGTACATTTTTAGCAACAAACTTAATGAAATCTCTTTACATCTATGCCACAAGCCAACATAAGAGCTGGAAAAATAGACTTGACTGATGACATAACTGTATCCAAGAGTCTGAGCTGAGCGTCAGCACCCAATGAAGAACAGTACTCGAAGCAAGGAAGAGGAGAAGAATTAAAATCCTTAAATATAACAGCTTCGTCATGAAGCATTCAAAAAAATTTCTGCAAGATAACTTACTTGAGAAACAGAGGAAGCAATATTACATATATGCTTCTCAAGAGTCAATTTCTTATTAAAAGTTACACTTAAAATCTTAAAAGAGTCACTGACATTTAAAACCATATCAGTTATATGTAAATCAAGATGCAAAGGAAAACTGTTCTAGATCGACTATCATGTTTTGAGCTTCAGAAGGGTTAAGCCTCCTTTCCCAAAGCCTACTCCACTCAAGAATATTTACCAGATCTCTATTCAAGGATTCTGCAACCAAAGACCTGTGGCATGGAAGAGGAACAGCATACAGAAGAGTGGGGTATCCGGGCAATTTTTCGAAAGTAATTGTTCGAAAAAAATTGTTTGACAACAGTTGTTCGAAAAGTAACTGTTCGAATCAACAGTTGTTCGAATGAACAATTGTTCGAACTAGCTTATATAATCATTTTTCACTATGAGAATTAAAAAAATTAATTAGTATCAGAGGATATTTAAAAAAATGGAAAAAATAAAATGGACATGGATTTATTTTCTAGATGACAGTGGCTCAAATAATAAAACAAGATTAAATAAAAGTGTTCATTTATTGAATTTTCTCAAACAAAAATCTCTTCTAGTTTACAAACTAAAATGATATGAAACGGCAGCAAATAGTCAGTGACATTCTGACACTCGAAGAATTTATCAGTGAGCGACTTCAAGCGCTCTGCAGACTTCCGGTGTTTCTTTTTCCCTGTGTTGAGCTCAATTCCACCTAATAAGTTTTCGATATTAATTTCATTCAGCGCCTGTTCTCTTCTCAGTGCTGATAAAAATTTCCAGTTAGTTGGATGATAGCCAGAGACTTGTTGCAGAAATGCTCGATGCCATCCTTCAGTAATGTTGTTTGTCCTAGGCAAATCTTCTTGTGCCCTTTCAAAACAGGACCACATCTCAATAATTTTAAACTTAGGCGGGCGACGCATATTCCTACGACCAGGCCGCACAATCCAGGTATCTTCAAAGTAGTCGACTATGGGTTAAGCTTCGAGCTTCAGCTGGATACATATTTTCATCCATTAGTGTATTAAATGTTTCAACGATTCTATCTGCAGGAACGAACTCAATGGCTAACAACATGCGAATGTTTAAAGAAAACTCTACGTCAGTGTCATACATTCGCTTGAGGCCGAATTCACACACTTTTCTATGTAAACACTAAAACAAATGAGAAAAACACCCATAAGGATTACTAGATGGCAATTTTTCCTCAATTGCACTTACTATAGCGGGCTCAAAATCTGTTTACAGAATCAATATTTAAAGTTGGTGCTGTTGTTTTAACAGTTCTAAGAAATTTGGTATATGTTTCTACTTTCTTATTCGGTAATAACGCAAAAACCAAAGGTATGACATAACCGTTTTTCATGCTATGAATGGTGTAAAACTGTTCGAAAATAACAGGCACAGTTTTGAAGGTACCATCCATAAAATAATGCACGCTTAGATTTTTCTGTGTTCTACTTCTCCAGAATCGAATAGCAAAAAAGATTAGCCCTTGTTTGTTTTCGTTTGTTCTTCAGAAAATATTAATTGGCTCCGATGATTAACCACAGCTCTTCCATACTGCTCTTCCTGCCTCATTCGACGGATTGATCGCTTTATGCTGCTGGTTTGCAGTAAAGCGGCTGCAGCACAACCATTCAATTCAGAGGATGCGTTAGAAATAATATAGTGAGGGGACTCTCATGTTGATTTTGCGTCTGTCGTCACTCTATCTAAAAACTTGCGCACTTCAACACTTGTCGCATTTCCAGCATGATTATGCTCACCGGAAGTAGAACTGATAGAGCCATCAACTGTTATAGCGCGCCCTTTGCACTTTTCAGCAAAATGTGCGCATTTTCAGTAGCCCTTTGATCTTGCTTGTCCTTAACATATAGGAATCCGTCCATTAATAGCATGCCCCTGCCTTTCTCTCTTAGAATAAATTCTGCCATTTCTTTGCGAAGGGTGTATCCTTTAAACTATAAAAATTCTTATTGAGTTTTCTTGGAATACATCTACAGTAGCCTATCAAATTACATTTTCGAAGAATTGTCCGGAAACTGTTGGTTGGAACAATTACTAAATCGAACAAGAGGTTTTCGAACAATCATTATCGAACAACTGTTTTCGAACAATTGTTTTCGAAGAATAGTCCGTAAATCGAAGAGTGGCATCAATGGCGTATGCAGTCAGTTTGTTCTTTAGACCTCACCACATGTCACTAGTTAAATAATAAATAGCAAAAGGTCCAAGAACATCAATTAGAATAATACCTGAAATGATATTACTAAAGCTACTATACTGCCTATCGACACAGACCCATTGGGTTCTGATTGTTACAAATTCATTTAGAATATTAAGTAAAGATCCACCAATTCCTAATAATCTTAGCTTGTACAGTAGATGAATGCTTCATGATTCACAGGGTCAAAGGCTGCACTAAATTCTAAACCAACCATATGTGCCTTTGCACCCTCATCAAGAGCTATCTGTAGGATGCTAGATGTTGACAAGAATTCATCACAAATACCATGGCCTTTACGAAACCCTAGCTGCAATGATGGTAGCAGATTATTTTCTTCAACAAAACTACAAAGCTGCTGAGAGACCAGGTTCTCAAAAATTTTATGTAAAACACGGGTAATTGAAAACTGGCAGATATCCAGATAAGCATAAAGATGGACTTAGTCCCCTATGTAATGCATCAGTTTTTCCATTCCTCCAAACAGAAGGAAAACTTGCAAGTCCAAATAATCTTCTGAAAATAGTAGTAATCTTAGGAGCAATGAAATCAGCATATTTTTTAAAAAGATGGGAACGATTCTGTTAGGGTTGATGCCACCAAAACTGTCACGGCCTGGAACCAGAGGTTTGGCTTCTCTAGACCTGAAGGCCAGTGAACACATTTTAGGCTCTGGAAATCATAACTGAGGTAATACCAAAGACTCACCACACTGTTTGCTCACAAAGTCTTGAGCCAGCAATACTGCCTTCTCTTTAGAGCTATTGTAGTTCCATCAGCTTCTACAAGGGAAGGCATACTTGAATCAACTCTAAGGAGCGAAGACTTAAGGTAGACTGCCACTTATGGTCATCACCACTGGAGATCAAGATCTCCTTCACACCCTTATTATAAACTCTCACAGCTCTCTCATAGAAAACCTAAGGTTGTTCCTTCATAAATAATAAGCTTCTTGTTATTCATGGGAGGCAACCTTACATGCAGCATTAAACCGTGGCTTATCTTTATGAAGAAACTTGAGGATTTTTGATGGAACTTTCCTCTCAATGTCAGTGTTAAGCTGATCGTTTAACATCCAATGATATTTGGACTTCAATAAAAATTGCTCCAGACTGAGCTCAAAAAGATCACGGGGAATGCCATCCTAAATGGCTTGGGATTTCAAGTAAACCTTTCCTGAAAAGCTAACATCAGGAGCAACCTGATCCATCTACACATTAACCTTTATCAAACTATGATCAGATGAACCCACCAGCAAACCTACATGTTTCACAATATCATAGTCACTAATGAGTACAGTGCACAGTGGTTAACTCTGAAGAGTTTGTAAAAGACGTCTTCTCTGAGGAAAGTTTTTTACACATTTTAGGACTCTTCACGTCTCCCCTCCCAGCAAGCAAACTAACGTAAGTGCGACTTGACGCTGATAGGACAAACAATTCATCGAGTATTTTTCAGAATGTTTTTTCAAGTTTTATTGTCGAAGAACAAAAGTTCTCCGCTGATAAATCAAATGTTGTATTTAAAGGATACTTAGGATGCAAAATGTATACCCTTCTGAAACCTAAGATATGGGGAATGCGCATTTATGAAATCACAAGTGTAAAGACTGACTACACCTTCACTCTCATTTCTTATTTATGGCAAAGGTATGACAGATATTCTTGCCAATACACAATTTAAATCTAACTTGCATATAACTTTAGCATCTATGGATCAAGTCAGGAATGCAATGAATGCAAATGGTTACTTCATGTTAAAAGTCAGGCTTGACACATATCAAGCTTGCAAGTCAAAGAATAAAACTTAAAGATTCTTTTGGAGTGCACATTGCATATTGCAAGGCCAACTGTTGCAATGTTCTTTCTGGTGTGGTAAGTGTTTTTTGATGATGCTTTCCATATCTTATTCTCCCGAAATAAAGCAAGTTCGTCGCAGGCAGCCAAGTAGAAGAGATTGGTAAGCCAGTAATGAGACACGAATACCCTGTTAGTATGGGTAGCATCAGTCATGCTGATCATTACTGCTCTTGTTACTGATTTGTGCAAAACTTGGAATAGGTGAAGGAAACTACTTCTCCTTTTTCAAAATATCTATAAGAACTTTATTTTGTACAATATTGCTCATAGAAAAAACTATGTGGATACTGTCTTGAATGCATGATACAATAAAAAGTCACAGGATTGCATCCTAAGAATTGGTCAAGAAAATACCACTCATGAGTTGACTACATAGGTGACCTATTCATTGTAGCAATACAGGTAATTTCTTTGGCAAAGATTTTTTAATTATTTCTTTTGTTATTTTTACTTAATTAACCTTTAAAGAATATGTTTTATTTTCTAAAACACTAGAAATGCTTGAATAAATACTGAAACATGATTGTCTTTCATTCTAACCTGTATATATTCTAATGATGTGGCTTTGTAATATGTATGTTTTATGTCATTTTAATGTATTTTCTCTTGTATTTGTCATGTGTTGTGTGTGATAATAATGAATGTTGAAATATCAGATATCAGATCTCAAGATTGGTGGTTTAGATAAGCTAAAAAAAAACACATTTTTGCTGTTAGGGTAAAGTTTACACAGGTGTCCAGTAAGGGTAACCCCCTTTTTGTGAGAGCTGTCTCCTTATCCACTTAAACTGTCATCAAAAGAGATATGGAATGACAGGTTTAAATAACACTGGTAGGCTGTTGTTTGAATAAGTGTTCAGTCAGGAAGTCCCCTGTCATTAAAAGAGATATGTGCTTACAGGTCTAGATGACCCTTTTGGTCCAAGGGAAAAATCCCTGTTGTTACCTCTTCAGCCAGGGTAAAACCCCCTCTTGTCTTGGAAAAATTCTCAACCGACTGCGTCATGTTAAGCGTCACGTTCCCAAAATGCCTTAGTAGCAACAAAGGTTTCTTTTCAAATTGAATGTCAAAACATTGTCATCCCTCACAGAGACCCTGTTGGAGTTGGCTGGGCTCTCTCTCTCTCTTTCTCTTACCCTCTCTCTCTTCAAAAGAGAGTAAAACTTTAATATAATATATATTTGTGGTCACTAGTAATAATATTCCCCTTTTGAGATCTGATCATAAGAAAAATGTATTAGAAGTGTAACGGCGACTCATAAAAGTGTGTTTTTGTGAATTTTACAAAGGTTTTCACAAGCTTGTGTAAGGTAAAGTGGATTTTACTTATTATTACCATGGTAAAATATGGTCTTAGGGAGATTTTTCCTTAGTGAATATTATTGATAAATCTGTTGTGCATTTTTTTTTTGTGTGTTCTTGTGTTGATGAGTCTTTTGTGCATTTTTGTGTTCCTGTCTTTGCAATTTCTTAGTTTTACCCAATTTTTGTGTTGGTGATTTAACATTTATTTACTTAGCATTTACATATTTGTGATACTTTAATATTGCATATTGATTTGTTTTTCATTTATTAAGATTTCCTTTTCAAATCTTGAGTAATTCTTGACAGTTTAAATTTTGCTTAGTTAATGTAATTTTTTTGATAAATTAAAGTTTTGTGAATTAATTTTGTTTAAGAATTAATTAAATCTTGTGTTGTTTTCAAGTGATGGTAAATTTTTCAGATTGTGAATTCTAATTATAAATTTTGAAGTAAAAAATAAATTTTTGTATTTAAAATCTTTAAACACAGTGAATAGAATGGGATTTAAATGGGGGAGACAGGTAGATCCCACTCGCAAAGATTAATAGAGCACAAAAGATCAGTATGGTATGCTTCAGAGAGTTAGGGGATTTTCCTACATATCAGGGATAAAGGCCACGTCATAAACTGGAACGGGGCGGAGCTGGTTTTCAAAACTAGTTGTCCATACAAAAGAAAAATGCTGGAATCTGTTATTATCAATCAAACCAACAATATGAATTTGTCAGGAGGACATTGGAAATTGGATGACATCGATGGGTTAATCCTCAGGACTCTTCTCAAGCAGGTGTTCCAGGAAATACGACCACCAGACGCATTGCCAGATGGGAGTTGATACGGCCAAAACCCACTAAGGTATTGTTTATTTTCCCGGCTCCTTGGGAAACGGTCACCTGCATACCATCGGAGACTTAATGCCACATCTACATATGTTTTATATACATACTCTTGTAACATTTTATCTGTCCATATTTTACCAGTGAACAGGGGCACGAAGGAAGTGCTCGACATATATGGTTGCAATGTTCAAATAATGTTTTATGGGCCTTTATATATATATATATATATATATATATATATATATATATATATATATATATATATATATATCATTACATGCAGAGCAGCTGCACACAGAAAAATTTTGCTTCCTTTATCAATAAATTTAACTATGAAGATGTGAAGGCTAAAGCAACTGGTGAAGAATACTCATGAAAAATGTCTATTTTCTTGAGACACTCTAGGTTTTATGGAAGTGCCCACAGCCACTAACCACCTGGGGTCTCATTGTTGGTCGCTGACAAAATCTTCAAAATCTTCAGACATTGCAAGGGAGATCTCCACACCTCTAGTGATGAATCTTATACTCGTTAACATATTCCAGTCTCTGAATACTTTTGCTTCTTTTCTATAGGAGTGTATACTTCTATGGATTCAGCCAAGGATTTGAAATGATAGCACCGGTTTTACTCATAAAATTATTATCACAAAAATTTGGTAGATTCAATTGGGTTCACTTTAATTGCTCACTATAGTAACCGAACAGAAATGATCTTACAAGTATAGATTAAATTACTCCGTAATCACTTGATATATAGTAATGACACAGAAAATCAACAAATAATGAAAATCACTTTATACTGGGCAGTATTCACAAGTAATGGATAAATAATAATAATAATAGAAATGCAAACAACACTTAGGTGGATGACAAACACAGGTAATATTCAGATAAGAAGAATAATCTCTGTAAACAGAGAAAATGAACAGCACTAAAATTTTGTGCATACCTGTGATGGATTTTTCTAAACAAAGATAGGCCTATCTATAAAAGTAAAAATTTATGGATTTGTGTTCTTAGAAGAAAAACGAAAGATAGCAAATATATTTGGTGTGCCTCACAATGTTATTCATAAGAAAATTACTTGCATTTGTGGTGCATGTACTGTATTGAAATAGCAGTTTTAGCGCGGATGGAATTCAGTTGTCATTTACTGAAAAAACAAAACTGAAGACAACCAGTACATTTTTATATAAGGTTGATATTTGTACAAATGAATATAAAATTTATTCACGAATATAATGATACAGATAACACTACTGACAGCTGAAAGGATAAGTATCATATCAACCATGACATGATACTTACCATGGTGAGTGAAAATCACATAAAGCAAAATTAATTTTATCATATTTATAAAAGAATATTTTTTATATATGTGAACATGACATTTGTGAGAGTCTCCATTAACAGAACAAATCATTTTAAATAATAATGAGTAAGAAATTTATTGAATATTTGTGTGGTAACACAAAATTACACTGAAATTTTCCTCCAATAGTTTTACACCACTTTTTCAATCTTACATTTAAGAAAAACTTACTTAATCATAATCAGAGTATGTAAGAATGAGTGCAATATATCAACTTCTCAACCAAATATGATCCATATGAAAAAGATGACAGGAATGGAAAATATATTCGTTTTTATAAATGCTTGTGCACCTATAGCCTAACTGTTGCGGGGTACCACTATTAACATACCTGGAGCTGAGAAGCTACCTAACTGGCCCCAGAGTAAGATCGGAATGGTTCAAGCTTTCGTCAAATTAATAAATAAAAAAAAACGCATGCAATCTTCCCGTCGCTGTGAACGTTATTGCGACAAATAGCGGAGTTCTGTGCTGTCTTGTCTTTGTAAAAGCTTACATCAGTAATGGTTTTTTTATGGTAAATTTTCATTTTTTGGTCGGTTCTTTAGAATTTTTTGAGGGATGTTGGGGTAAGGGCTATTTCCTAAATCTTTGTGAATCTCTGAACTAATTTGTATTGCGTCTCATGTATGTAGAAGTTTCTTTGTACCATTACCTTACAGTGTTATGAAAACGTATCATTCCAGTCATCCTTTCTAAAGCAATATAGGTATTCTGGGTACAATAACTGACATATGCCAGATAATCTTCAAGTTTGATGGAAAACCACAGGAAGGCGAGACTACAAGAAAGAACAGATATATTTATATCTGTTCTTCTTGTAACAAAGACGTTCTTTGGATAATGTACACAGAGCTTAGGTTTGTCATGGTCCAGCCTGGGTTCCATCTTCTCTGACCGCTGGCTCCTGTACTACTTGAATGCAGTATGGAAGTACAGTACGTTCAATAAGCCTTGAGACGGTGTGTAACATTTCAGCGATAAGGACTTACCCACTCGATTTTTCGTATTACCGTGTGGGTACTCTAGTATTAAGGGTGATGTTAGTTTAGAAAAGTCAAAACGTTTTTAAAAAGACGAGTTATTCATGTAACTTTACTTGATGTTTTTTTTTGTCTTCACCTACTAAATCTAATATTTTTTCTAGAGATAAATCCTGAAATGGAAAAAAATAACGCCAAGCACTGATATATCTGGCACTGCAGCATGCGATCTAAACTGACCCAGTATAATGCAACAGATGCATAAGAGTACTATTTGTCCTAAAAGAAAACACGTTTTCGTAATTAGTGAACCAACATCAAGTGGTCTAAAGTATCGGAGGTTCTGCAGTAGTCATAGTCCTTAACCTTCACAGCTCCAGCGTTGCTTTCTTTCGATGTAACTGTAAAGTCATCTGTAAAGTCATTTGTAAAGTCTCTGCTGAGCAAGTTTTCTGTGGTGAGTCATATAAATAATATAATAATAATAATAATAATAATATATAGGGGAGAGCGGTGATGATTCGGACAGCGGGATGGTCCGGACAGTACATTTCCTGGAAAATGTGAGGGGCCCTCAGCTCTGAGAAATCACGTGAAATCGCGAGAGTTTGTTTGCCATTGACACATGGACTTCGGTTGCTAAAGGTCTTTTACTTTAGTATTGAGAGTAATTTTTGTGGTTTTTCTCATTTCCTATGTAATTTTTTGCTTTTGAATCATAAGCTTTGGTGTAGTGAATATGATAAGGGAGCTGATTATGAGTTTTGGGTGTGAATGTGTACTATATGACGAAGATGTAGCTATTACCCGCCTGTAATCTGCAAGGATTTGAAGTTGAGGGTGTCATCAAATGGTTATGATATGTGGGGGATGATTCGGAGTGTTGCCAGTGGAAAATTATGAAAATCCCAAGACCTCTCCCTCAAAAATCCCAAGAATTCCCAAGATTCATAGAAATTGAATTTTACATCAGGCTATGCTAGTTTATGTATATAAATGTGTTCATAAGACACCTACCTTAATTTTAAAGCAGTATTTTCATTAATTTATTGAAGAAAACCCATGGTATCTTCTTCTTCACTGTCGTCTTCAGTAGATGAACCACATTTCTCTTCTTAGCCTGCATTTCTTTCTCCTTTTTGTCTTCGATAACACACACCTTCTTTGACATCCTTCAGCAAAGTATTTGAAGGTCTAAATTGAAAACAAGGCACCTCTTGCCTAACAATTGCCTGCTTAGCTAGCAATCTATTTGCCACTGTCTGAACTTTAAGTCTGTTTGTTTGTTTGTTTTTTATCAGGTTGAGTTGAGAGAAAACTCGCTCAACACAAGCTGATGAATGTGGCAAAGCTAAGAGACTACACATAAATTTGGATAACATGCCAAATTTTGCTTGTCCATGTCCATCCTTCACTGTTTTTAATTCACACCAAAAAGTTGTTGTTTTCATATCCAAACTTTTGAGAGAATCTTTAGCATATAATAGATCTCTCCACTGTTCTTGTAACTCATCCAAATCCTCGTCTTTTACCACAGAGGGGAAGTGTACAGCTAATTTGGCAATGGTGTTTAGGGTTCTATTACTAGAAAGGGCTTCCTTTGGTTCAAGTACACGTAACATGGATAACACTGAATCTTCTTCAAAAGAAAATCTTTTCTGGATTTGTAAACACAACTCTATTAAATAATTCCTGCAGTCTCTTCGAAATCTTTCTTCCTGATCTCCTAGGGGTTCAACTGCTAAATGTCCTTCACACCTTCCTCCTAGATGAAGTGCACTCAATTCTTTATACAGTTTTCTTTCAGCTGGATTGATAGAGGTTAGTTTCTGTGAACAGATAACATCATCTTTTATGAACATGCTAAGAATGCCTCTGTACTCATCTGACAAAGTGGTAAAGAGAGTATTCAGCCTGAAGTCCCGAGACTGAAACTCTACATTCATCTTATCAACTTTGCCTACTATATAATTCAAGAAAAGTAACATATGCTTGGTTCCACGTGTTTGCATGATCTTGAGAAGATTGCCAGCTCCATCAACTTTATCAGATCTAGCCTCTGTTTGGAAGAATAAGCAAAGAGCATCCCACTGCTCTAGAATTCGGGATATTACTTGTCCTCTTGAAAGCCAACGTGTTTGGCATAACTTCAGTATCTTGTGCTTTGGTGAGTCAACAATCTCTTGGATAAGCTGAAATTGATGGTTTCGTTTGCTGCTTCGTGCAAAATAACAACACACATCTTTAATGAAAACTTCAAGCCAAGTAGGAAGTTGAGCACTGGCATGACTTGAACATAGTGCAAAGGAATGGCAGACACAACCTAACACAAATACACTAGGCACATCTTTTTTTAAATGAATCTGGAATCCATTGTTATTGCCAAGCATAGTGGAACAGTTATCACTAGCAAATCCAATAATGTTTTCCTTTGGAATATCTCTAGACTCTAAAATTTGTTTCACAGTTTTGTAAAGTTCCTCTGCAGTAGCATTTTCCACCTCTACTGTGTCTAAAAGGGCATCAGTTACCTTCATTTCTTTTCATCATAAAATCTTACCATTACAGCTAGGACTTGAGCAACTGAAACATCCGTACTTTCGTCTATTATGAGTGAGAATTTGTATTCCCTACACATTTTTGTGATCATCTCTCGTTCTTCATGTGCAATTCCTTCTTGAATTATGTATGAAGCTTTTGTCTTCTTTAGACTCATATTTTGTGCTACATCACATTTAGGGAACATTTTCTTCATTGTTTCGACTAAGTGGTCAGCTTGATGAAAAGGCACTCCATGTTCAGCAATAAATGAGGGAAAGCAAGAGTTCTGCATTTGCAACCATATCAGACAGACCTGGTTCACTTTTTTTTCTTCACAAATTTGTCAAGGTTTACCTCACTTTTCTTGGCATTAAAGTTCCGTACATGTTTAGCTGATGTCTTATGATTCATAAGAGCAGACTTGTTGCAGTTCTTTAGTTTAGAATCACAAACAGTGCAGATGACTGTGTATTTATCTGATGGATCAGGTTTCACCCAATTTTTTAATTCTGGATCATTCATCCATTCAGCCTTGAAAGATTGCTGGTACCAAATCTTTGGTTTCTTTTTGGTGAAACACCTGAGGAACTAGCCATTTTTCCTCTTTCTCTTTCTCTCTGTAATAATCACTTACACTGATGAGAAACTGAGATTGCTTATTACTGGATGATGTCAAGTACCTAAATGCCTTAATTAATCACTTTAATATTATAAGCAGTTCACCTAAATAGGTTATTGCTTCAATCACTTTAATACTATAAACAGTTCACCTTAATATGGAAAAAAAGTAACCTTTCTGCCTTCAAAAGACATGTCTATTTACATCCTAAAGTGGTACTGCACTCTATTTTTGTTTAATTTTTCACAGTCATGGGCAAGATGAAAGCCTGGAGCTTATCCCGATGGTTTACAAAAAAAAAAAAACATACATAGGCCTTGCCTACTGTAGGCTAAAACTTAGCCTAATACAGTTCACATATATTAAGAGTATCAGTAAACAACAGATACTAACATCATCCAGTAATATGCACCAATGTAAACCTTAAAAAAAAAAAAAACAATTAGAGAATATCACTTCTTGTTTACCGATTCACTGATAATAATATAACCCGTAGCCTAACTCCGAGTGATCAATTGACTGTAATATGTAACAGCTCGGGCCGCCGGGCGCATTGCTATGCTGGTTTAAACAAGTATGTCATTCCCGTATACTACACGTCCAATCCATGTACTCCTACAGCAACGGTCCTGTTATTGCATACTTAACGTGTAATGTTTGTAACATTCACTGATTGTAGGCCACCTAAAATTAACTACAGATTTTATTTTATTTTATTTTTTTTTTTTTTTTAGATTTTTTTTCCCAAAATCCATAATATTTACATATATTCTATAAGACGTCCCAAAATCCCAAGAAATCCCCATTTTCAACAAAAATTTCCAAGATCCCAAGGCTTTCCTTAAAATCCCAAGATCTTGGGAAAATCATCATCATTTTCGGACATTCTAGGTTTGGGATGATCCGGACGTGTCCGAATCATCCCTCCTAGCAAACCTTTACTAATTATGAATTCCAACAAAGAAACAAATGATTTTCACTAACATTATTTAAGTTATGTTTTGTGAATATGCATTCATTAGCCCCTCATTACCTTTACCTTATAAAGCACTTCATAAACCCATCATAGAACCCCCTAATTACAGATTAAAATGTGAATATCAAATCTGGATTCCATTCCATTGGCATTCACCCATATTACACTGATGTTTTTCAAGAAAGTCACTTTGCCAGGGCTTTTGTGACTGATAGGCCAAAGCCAACTACACCACCTAAAAGCACAACAACCTCACATGAAGTAACACCACAGCCACACCTACACATCATCACAACAGCAGTTTTCTCCTGAGAATATTAGACCATTCCCAAAAGCTGGAGAGAGGAAGGGGACGGCTAAAGGCAAAATGCGGGGAAGATGCATGATTGCAACGGACACTTCAGAAAAGCTTGGACTTGAACAGAAAGAACTGAAGAAAAAGCCGTAAAACACAGCCAAGAAGGAAATAAAGTTTGGAAATGATACCTCAAGAACATTAAAAAGCAAGAAAAATACAAAAAAGTTAGATACAGAGGGTCAGACCAGTGATGAAGACCTTCATCATCTTGAAGACTTCTTGACAGCCGATCTTAACAATAATTCTTCTTCTGACATCTCAGAGGAGGAGATAGAAGACACAGAAGTGGGTTTTACTGATAAAGTCCCAGAGGAAGGAGATTTTGTTCTTGTTGGGATAGATCCAGTAAAAGGTAGCAAAGTTTATTATGTAGGCAAATTAATCTGCAATTTAGACGAGGATGATGAATTTCAGGTTTCTTATTTAAGAAAATCACAGAAATTTGGTGCTAATAGTTTTAAATTTCCAGAAATTGAGGATGAAGCAACTTTTGGTAAAGAGGCAGTAACTGGAGTGCTTCCAAACCCAGTTCAGCAGAGTATGAGAAGAAAGCAGGGGTATTTCAAAATTTTGTTTTTCTTTTGCAGGAAACAATATTCGTTAGGCCAACTTTAATGTTTAGGCACAACAAATTTCAAGTATTTCAGTTACGATTTATGTTTGGTGTTTACTCATGGAGAGAATAATTTCAAGTAAATTTTGGTCATTTAAGAATTTGGTGGCAAGGATATTTCAAGTTTAGTTTTTGTTTTGAAGGTTACAATATTCTGTAAGAATACTTTAACATTTATTCTCAGCAAACATCACAGATTTTCTGTCTGCCATTAACTAAGGGAGAGAATAATCTTTTAAGTTGATTATGATCATTTCAATAAAACACTTCGTATGGTATTTCTGTTTCATTTATCATCTGACTTGAAGGTAAATGTCAATTATAATAAATGTCCGAATCATCCCATGCTTTTGTCCGAATCATCACCATGGGTAGGGATGATTCGGACATTTTGGAAACTTGTACTTGAAGATAAATAGCTTCAAGTATAGTAAAGTATACGACTTGCTACATTCACTGGTAAATGTTGGATGTCAAAAATTGCCATTTATTCCCCTTGAATAAAATTTCCTAGTTTTCTTGAATACTTATTTTTGATGTATTTCCCAGTTTCTATGAAAGATACGTTGATGTGATTGTTTTGCTCCACAGAAGAAGTTTTTTATTATATTAACTATAGCAATGAGTTTGTATAAATTAGTACATTAATATTTAAAGTAGTAAAACACCCTTTTCGCAAATTTTATCCATCTCTATAAAATTAAATGACGTCTGATTGCAGTGTTGTCAAACTTCTTCCTGTGGAGAATGTATATGTTATTTTCTTGTTGTAAGGGCACATGCCAGTAGTTTAAGCTTGCCTTCTGGACGAAACCCCCTTTTTTTGTATGTTGGGTTACGATTAAACAACTTAATGTTTGTGTTCTAGTTGATGGTTTGTTACGTAACCCTGTAGTTTTGTAGATGTGACAACTGTGCTATCAATATACTCCTCCCGAGTTTTCTTCCAGGGTGAGAACATGAAGCTCTGCCTGTTTCGCAGCAAACTCCAGAAAGGCAAGTTGTAGAAGAAATTCTCGTAAAATCCAGCCCCATCACCTCGTGAACTGTCGTCGCCATTGCAGTAATTTCTTCATAAGAATATTCTGAAATCCCCTTTTTTTGCCATTTATGTTTTCCTCTATCGAAGTAACGTAACGTTTTGTCAATTTTTGCAGTAATATGTTAATGTTTTCTTGCTTCTTAATGAAACTTGGATGATTGTTGTGTCCTTTAAATATTAATTATATGTGTTAAACTTTTTAAATGCGTATTTGTGAACCCGTGTGGCATCACCCAAAAAGAATTGGTGCAGGAAATATAGTTGATTGTTTCTCAACTGCACTTTGTTGGAAAAAATATAATGTTTCCTGACTTCATGGTACATTTAAGTAAGTTAGTAAACTCCTCAGTCACTGTAACTTGGTCTCATTCAAAGCTAGGGCAGGAGGGCTTAAGGTTGAATGAAATCATACCGAATGTGGGCCTAAAACTTTAAAGTTTCACCACATTCTTTGCTAGTTATAGTAGTACTTTGCTTTGGTCCTTCGAACGAACCGGATGCCATAACGATTCACAAAGGATTTTTTGGATGTTAAAGATAATTTACGATAAAGTTCACGTTGGTGATGGATGGCTATAAAGTCATTTTAGTGTAGCTGGCACGTGTCCAAAGTTATTTGGTGAGCAGGGTAAGGTATTGAATTACTTGGAGTGTTTTGCCAAGTAATCTATTGTTTATGGAACATTATTGTTCGTATTTAGTGATTACTCTGTGAAGAAATTCTTGTTGAATTTCGTAGCTATTTTGAACTTAGGTTTTCGTGACCAGATTTATTTTGTGAAGTGATGATTACTTGAAGTGTTTTGCCAAGTAATCTATTGTTTATGGAACATTATTGTTCGTATTTAGTGATTACTCTGTGAAGAAATTCTTGTTGAATTTCGTAGCTATTTTGAACTTAGGTTTTCGTGACCAGATGTATTTTTGTGAAGTGATGAAGAGCACGTGGTCAAATTGTCTATCATTCAGTGAATGTTATTCGACCTATGAATAAGATTAGTTATATTTTCAATCAGGTTTAGATAATTTGCCATACATTTTTGATATTTGAGCAAGTTTCTTATTGATCCATTAACAAGAAAATGGATTCCAAGATTAGGTAGTTATTGAAAGGGAAATTATTTCCTTACAAGATTTGTGATGAGACAGATAACTGCATTGGTGATACTGATACACCAAAATCGACCCTTGTAATGTATGAACGTTGTCTTATTGAGGGTCTACGACGTTTTGAAGATAGTTGGTCACAGAATGTGACGATTCTTTCACAGGATAGTGAATATGATAGTTTATGTAGAAGTTATAGAGCAATAACTAGATGTGTAAGGAAAGCTATTGCTACTGCACAGAAAACTATGAGCGAGATTGACACAGGAGATATAAATCAACAGCCCGCTTTGCCTCCTCCTTCGGCTCCCATTAACCCTCTCCCTCCCCCTAAACTCCCAGCAATTAAGATACCTGAATTTAGCGGTGGGGAAGAACAATGGCTTGCATTTTGGGATATATTTAACAGTTTAGTTCACGATCGTAGGGATATTTCCAATGTGATTAAGTTTTCTACCCTCAGAGCTAGTTTAAAGGATAACGCCTTTAAAGCCATAGAAGGTTTGCCTGTCACTAATGCCAATTATTCAGTAGCTATTCAGACCCTTAAGGAGAAGTATGATAATAAGGACAAATTGAAACGTAGACTTATGTCCAAATTAACGCATTTAGTCCCTCCCAGTCATACAATAGAGGATTTGAACACTTTCAAATTGGAATATGAGAAGATTATCTTACAAATGAACACATTGAATTTAGATGTAGAGGCCATGAACCCCATTTTCTCTAGTATAATATGCGAGAAATTATCACCTGAAACACGTAAGGCTATAGCTAATAAACATAATAGTATGTCTCTTGATTTAAAGCAAATTTCCTCAGGTTTGAAATATGTTTGTGAATTAATGGAATTTTGTTACGAAGGTGAGAATTCTAATAAGAGAAAACGTGATCAGGGTAACTATTCTAAAGTGATTCCCTCAAATGTGCAAAACGTGCATAGAGCACAACAAAGTAACAGTAAGCCTAGTAATAGTAGTTCTTACCATAATTGTGTGTTTTGCTCATCGAACCATGCCTCTCGCGATTGTAAGACTTTCAAAACCATTGATAGTAGAAGGGACAGAGTTAAATATTTAAGATTGTGCTTTGCTTGCCTCAAAGGAGGTCATTTATTCTCTGAATGTAGAAACAAACCGAAATGTAATATATGTGATGGGCCTCATTACCCGATGATTTGTAAGAAAACAGAAAACCCTGTTAATCCTGCTCCACCAAAGTTGAGTGTAAATAGTACTAATGTTAGTAAGTCAAATGTTAATTCTGGGAAATCTCATAATGATTCTAAAGGTGCTGTAAGTAAAGGTGATTCCCCAGTAGTTATGACTGCTTCTTTGGGTATTGATCATTCTCAGATTAATAAGAGTTCTGTTTCGACTGCTCTTCCTACTGCTAATGTAATTGTGTCAGGAATGGATATCGTTCCTTTGAGAGAGCACTCTTTGATTCTGGTGCACAAAGAACGTTTATTGCAACGGAATTAGTTCATAAGCTTAGTCTACCGTCCATAGCAACAGTAGCCTTAAAGGTAAAACCATTTGGCAGTGATGCCATGGAAGTTAATTGTAATATAGTAAGAGTTGTGGTGAGACTAGGTAAGATTCGTACTGTCATTAATGCCATTGCATTCGATAGAGTTAATTCCAGAATTTATTCTCCAGGTTTAAGTAAGTCAGCTGCGTTCTTGACGAGTAAAGGCATAAAATTAGCAGATAATGATTTAAATTCAGATGAAGTGAATGGTATAGAATTGGTCATTGGAGTTGATTACTATGGAAAATTCATTCACAACAGTCAAATTTGCTCTGGAATACAGATATTGAATAGTTCTGGTGGTGCACTAATTTTTGGACCTCTTCCTAGTTGGTCTTATGACGATGTAGAATCTAATGAGATTACTACATCAAATGTATGTTGTTCAAGAATAGAAGTAGAGGAAATCCCTATTAATTCTTGTTGTGAAGTTAGAAAATTATGGGATTTAGAAAGTGTTGGTATTCGTCAATCTGAAATTAGTCCTGAAGAAAGAGAATCAGTTAAGTGTTTTAAGGATAAAGTAAAAGGGTTGACAATAAGTATGAAGTGTCCTTGTCATTTAAAGATGAAAGTAGACCGCCTGTTAACTATAGAATAGCCATTGGTCAATTAAATTCCTCGCTACATAGATTCGAATCTGACCCCTCCTTGTATGCTCATTATGATAAGATTATCCAAGATTACGTTCAGTCTGGGTTTATAGAATTAATTCCCTCAGGCTCCCCTATTATAGGGCATTATTTACCCCACCATGCTGTATTGAAGGATTCAGAAACAACTCCCATTCGAATAGTTTTAATGCTTCTTCCAAGGCTAAAGGAGAACTTTCCTTAAATGATTGTTTATTAACTGGTCCCTCATTAACTACTAAACTTTTGATGCCCTGTTGAGTTTCCATTCACAAACCCAGTAGCTGTGATTTCAGATATCAGTAAAGCCTTTTTAAGGATAGGCATTTCACCTGACTGTCGTGATTATTGCAGATTTCTATGGATAACTGATCCTCCGATTTGAAGTCTACTGTAACTTACCGGTTTTGTGTAGTTTGTTTTGGAGCTACATGCTCCCCCTTTCTCTTGCAGCAAACCCTTTTGCATCATTTATCTTTACATGATAATCCCCTTGCATCATCTCTGATGAAGAATTTCTATGTAGACAATTTTAGTAAAACTTACAAGGATGTGTCAGTCTTGATGGATGAGTATCAGTAATAAATGAGATTCTTGAAGATGCTAATATGCCTCTACAAGAATGGGTCAGTAATGATTCACAGTTTAACAGAACCATAAATGTTATCAAAGAAAGAGTGAACGTTTTGGGTTTAGAGTGGTATCTAACACAAGATGAGATGTCACTGAAGGAAGTAAATTGTGAGTATAAAGGACCTTTAACCAAGCGAAAGGTTTTATCAGTAATAGCTCGAATGTTTGATCCTCTAGGATTATTGTCACCAATACAGGTGAGAGGTAAATATTTTCTTAAATGTTTGTGGAGTAACTACGGGTGGAATGACCCTTTGCCAGAATCATTATGTTCAAGGTTTGATGAAATTTGCAAATGTATTAAAAATGTAGAAAGTTTAAAGTTTCCTAGGTTTGTTGTACATCCTGAATGTTCCCATTTACATGTATTTTGTGATGCCTCTAACAAGGCATATGGAGCTGCTGCCTATGTGATTGATTTCAGGAGAAGTGTAAGCAGTTTACTGGTCAGTAAGTGTAAAGTTGCACCAAACCCTAAACAGACTATTCCGCGTTTGGAATTGACAGCCTTGTCCTTGGGTGCGAAACTTGCTGGAAGATTAATGCAGAATGATGATTTGAGATTGAGTTCTTGCACTCTCTGGAGTGACTCCATGGTTTCTATTTGTTGGGTGAAGAACAATAATAGTAAAATTCCCTATGTACGAAACAGAGTCACTGAAATTAATGAATTCAAGTTTCCTCTACGGTATACCCCCTCTAAGGATAATCCAGCTGATATTCTATCCAGAGGTAGTACTAGTAAAGATTTAGCGCAAAATTCCTTATGGTGGAATGGCCTAAATGGCTTTTAACTGGTGATTATCCCAAATCTTTAGCTACAGAAACTGTGCATGTTAATGAAATTCTTTCAGAACCTAAGTTTGTTAACCCTCCAACCCCATTAATTGACATCCCACGTTACAGTAATTTAAGTAAGCTTAAACGTATCATGAGGTCAATATTGCTTTTTCTTAATAAGTGCAGTAAAGGTTCTAAGTTTGTTGTTAACGAAATGAAAGCACTTGTCCTCCTTGAACAGAAGCAACATTTTTCTACTACCAGAATGTACCTCTGTGATAAGAATTCACATGGAGTGTCCATGGATATTAAGAATTTCTGTAATCAGTTGAACTTATTTGTTGATGAGGAAAATCTAATTAGGTCTCAGGGTCGCATGAAAAACGCTTCCATGTCTTATGATACTCAGTGCCCAATGTTATTGCCTTCCAGAAGTTATTTAACAGTGTTGATAGTTGAACATTTGCATAGACATCATCACCATTGTGGTGTCAATTCTGTACTGGTATTGTTGAGAGAAACTTTTGGGTACCGAAAGCACGACAAGTTATCAAATCGATTCTGTCAAAGTGTGTTTTGTGTCAGAAGTTAACCAAGAAACGGTTGTGTTTGCCTCCTCCTCCACCATTACCCACAGAAAGAGTGAGATATGATAGATCTTTCCAATCAGTAGGAGTTGATTATACTGGTGCTATTAATGTTTTTGATCATGAGACTGGCTTGGAGGAGAAGGTCTTTATATGTCTATTTACCTGTACTACGAGCAGGGCAGTTCATTTTGAATTGACTCATTCCATGACTGCTTCCGATTTCCTACTGGCTTTTTCGACGCTTTGTGTAGCATATCATTCTCTGCCGAGTCTGATTATATCTGACAATGGTAGGAATTTTGTTGGATTTAATAATTTCCTGAAGGAAATTATGGATGAACCAGAGGTAAAGTCATACCTTGAAGGAAATTGTGTTAATTGGAAATTCATTACACCGCGAGCCCCCTGGTCTGGAGGCTTTTATGAACGCCTTATTGGTGTTCTAAAGGGATGTTTGTCCAAAGCCTTATATCACAAACGTGTATCCTTTGAAGAGTTGAGAACTCTACTTGTTGAGTTTCAAGCTGTGATAAATTCTCGACCACTGACTTATCTCTCCTCTGATCGAGATTGTGAGGCTTTGACTCCTCCATGTTACTTTATGGGCGAAATGTTTGTATTTCCCTCCTCTTAACAATTCAGCAACTGATGACCCAGATTTCATGAGTTCAAGTGATCTTAGAGAACAATATTTTAGATTATCATCAGTGCTTAGAAAATTTGAGAACTCTTGGAAAAGAGACTATTTAGTGTCCTTGAGAGAAAGACATTTTAATTCTAGTGATTATCTCTCTGCAAATGTGAAAGTTGGGGACATAGTGATGGTAGACTTAGAAGATCATCTGGGGAAAGGCTATAGATCCCTCCTCTCATTGGGTAAGGTTACCCAGCTGTTTCCATCGTCTGATGGTGTGATTAGGTCTGTAGAAGTGAGAGTGAATAATAAACTATACATGAGATCAATCACAAAGCTCGTACTTCTGGAATTACCTGAGAGGGAATTTGATAGTGTCGTAACTCAGGAGCCAGATAGTGTGCCTCTGAGTGGTACTAGACCTCGGCGTGCAGCAGCAATCCGCTGTGATCAAGAGAGAGGAAAGGATTTAATTTCTATGGATGTACTCTAAAATGTATATTTGATTTAAATTTTTGATGTGTTAAGATGGTCACAGCTGCATAGCGTTATTCAATTGAATTCGCTCCTGGGTGCAGTTGTGATTACTTCTAATTATGATTCTTTCTTGGGGAGAATGTCAAAAATTGCCATTTATTCCCTTGAATAAAATTTCCTAGTTTTCTTGAATACTTATTTTTGATGTATTTCCCAGTTTCTATGAAAATACGTTGATGTGATTGTTTTGCTCCACAGAAGAAGTTTTTATTATATTAACTATAGCAATGAGTTTGTATAAATTAGTACATTAATATTTAAAGTAGTAAAACACCCTTTTCGCAAATTTTATCCATCTCTATAAAATTAAATGACGTCTGATTGCAGTGTTGTCAAACTTCTTCCTGTGGAGAATGTATATGTTATTTTCTTGTTGTAAGGGCACATGCCAGTAGTTTAAGCTTGCCTTCTGGACGAAACCCCCTTTTTTTTTGTATGTTGGGTTACGATTAAACAACTTAATGTTTGTGTTCTAGTTGATGGTTTGTTACGTAACCCTGTAGTTTTGTAGATGTGACAACTGTGCTATCCAATATACTCCTCCCGAGTTTTCTTCCAGGGTGAGAACATGAAGCTCTGCCTGTTTCGCAGCAAACTCCAGAAAGGCAAGTTGTAGAAGAAATTCTCGTAAAATCCAGCCCCATCACCTCGTGAACTGTCGTCGCCATTGCAGTAATTTCTTCATAAGAATATTCTGAAATCCCCCCTTTTTTTGGCCATTTATGTTTTCCTCTATCGAAGTAACGTAACGTTTTTGTCAATTGTTTGCAGTAATATGTTAATGTTTTCTTGCTTCTTAATGTAACTTGGATGATTGTTGTGTCCTTTAAATATTAATTATATGTGTTAAACTTTTAAATGCGTATTTGTGAACCCGTGTGGCATCACCCAAAAAGAATTGGTGCAGGAAATATAGTTGATTGTTTCTCAACTGCACTTTGTTGGAAAAAGAATATAATGTTTCTTGACTTCATGGTACATTTAACTAAGTTAGTAAACTCCTCAGCACTGTAACTTGGTCTCATTCAAAGCTAGGGCAGGAGGGCTTAAGGTTGAATGAAATCGTACCGAATGTGGGCCTAAAACTTTAAAGTTTCACCACATTGGATGATGAAGCTACACATTGACATGCCAAGGATATCACTGCTCCTTAAACTCTGATTTCGAGAGAGAAATAATAAAAAAATGTCCGAACCATCACCAGTGTGTGTGTGTGTGTGTGTATATATATATATATATATATATATATATATATATATATATATATATATATATATATATATATATATATATATATATATATATATATATATATATATAGATGACATAACTATACTCAGCACGCCAGAGCCTGAGCTAGAGCTAAACTACGGGAAAATATTAAACGGAAAATATACCAAATGTTTGTTAAATTGTTTTATGGGAAACTAATTGAAACATCACAGAGAAAATAGGCCTACTCTCAAACAAGCAGAGAAGGCAAAACGGTGCACACAAGAGAGCCGTTTCAAATAAATATTCCGGCTACTACGACTACTGATGCCGGTTGCGACGTTGCGTAAACTATTCGACTTACTATCTACACGTACGTCGATGTTTTTGTAGTTGTTGTGCAAAGGAAAGTACAGGATATTACATTAGTCTTTGAAGTCCTTCCTGGAAAGGTTTTCTGGTGCAAGAACTCATTGCTGAAAGGCAGCCTGTCGGTAGGTGCAAAGCTTCATTGAAGTTGACTTTTTGAAGTTTTTGGAGCGAATGCAGAGTAGGGGGTCAGGGCTAACCTAACCAGACTTATCTTTATCCAACCTACCCTTGGACGCCGTGTCCTAACCTGGGCGGGGGGGCCTTTTCCCCTCTCATGATCCCCCCCAGTAATTCATGATCCCTTCTTCTGCATTCTAGGCTGCCCCAGTTTTTAAAGAATGTCTTCAGAGTAAAAGGTAACTTATATTTAGCAAAAATAACGGTAATTCTATATATTAGCTCCGCGCCTATTTTTACCTTTTCAACTGGTTTTTTTCTACACTTTTAGGGCTTCTAATACTGGCAGTGCATCTGTTTGTTGTCGGCCAAATGGAATGTCCCTTCGCCATGTTTAGTACTGGCCCCGGGAGGTTAGGCACACATACATTAACCAGTTATTGCACTTGCCGGACAGGATATGAACCTTTTGAAACAGACTTGCCCGTGCTCTGTCTTGTGAAGATCGCGTATGGAAACCCCTTGTTGGATGGACTTCAGGGGTTAATTGTGGGTTAATTACACTCGAGCGCCAAAAATTAAAGGTAAAGTCATAATTAGCAACCAAAAAACTGTAGAAAAAGTTGAGTTAGAAGGCAGTCGCGGCCACGGAGCTACTAGATAGTTCTACCAAAATAACTTATATTTAGCACTTGAAACAGTGTAGTCTCGGAGGTAGGCTCATTTGAGAGTTCATTCAAAAGCTTCAGTATCTTGCAAGCACAGGCTAGCCAGGCTCGGCACTGCAGCAGTGGTCGGCGTGGTAAAAGTTCGTTTCCAATCCGAACTCCAATTCCATGTGACAGACATATTTTTTCGACTGTTTT
Organism: Macrobrachium rosenbergii; assembly: GCF_040412425.1. Lineage (NCBI taxonomy): Eukaryota > Metazoa > Arthropoda > Malacostraca > Decapoda > Palaemonidae > Macrobrachium > Macrobrachium rosenbergii. The sequence continues at coordinate 39,427,039 of NC_089790.1, forward strand.
CTTGCTGTTTTCAATCGTCCCATGCAAGATTTCAACCGGAAATCATTCGTTGTCAAGTTTTCAAACCTCTCACTTCTCAAGTACAGAGTACTGGCCTGTGTGAGAAAAGTACAGAAAACGAATGAATTCTGGCTGAAATCTAGAATGGAATGATTGAAAATGCCAAGAAAACATCGATAAAATATGTTTGCCCTGCACAGATCAAAGTAGGCTAACACGTAGGCTTACGACACTTGCAGAACATCCAATAGCAGGTAAAATATTACAAGTTGCCAATAAAAAATAACACCACGTAACTGAGGGTTGTTCACTGGTTACAATTTTGCCGTGTTAGCTATGGAGGGGGCCAGGTATTGTCTTACCTTTTAAGTCGTAATTTGTTGAGCTCTTTTCAAAATTGTTGGTTACAATTTCATATCGTGTACATTATGTTTTTGAGAGCCACTCACATAAGCAAGCCTATAATAAAACTAACTTCCATTGAGGAAAATGAATTCCTTCAAGACAGGTTCCCTTAAAGTCACTAACAGAATACCCACAAACCTTTCCTTTGTTCCGACACAATATACAAACCCTCGGTCCTTTACATTAGGGATTACTTTCAGGCATAGGCTGAAAACGGCCATTGAACCTCAAACAAGGTGGTTAGGCAGTTAACTACTGTCCGGGAGGCGGGGGTACCGCCTGCCCGGATGTAAACATTCCAATTTCCTTTCGGCCGTCGTAGCGCACGGACATTGTTCTTCGTTGCTCTCTGCCTGACTGCTCTTCTTTTTCATCATTTTGGTGGGAAAACTTACTTTTTTGTTTTGATCATGGATAAACCAACCAAGCCTTCCGATTCCCAGCATGTATGTCCCGGGGTGGGAGGGAAAAAATGTAACTCTTTTTCGATTGAGCTTCGATCCGGACCCACACGCTCTCTGCCCATCTTGCAGGGGGTGTGTGTGTTCGCGCGACGCTCCCTGCAGTGAGTGTTGCTCTTGGTCCCCCGAGCAATGGAGGAAGTTCGAGGGGAGGAGATGTTACAGTCGTAAGCCTACCAAGGAGTTGTCTGAGGGAAATACGCCCCCGACGACTCCGTTGGTGATGAATGTGTTGGGTTTGTTTCTCCCTCCCGGCGAGCTTCCCCTTCTTGCTCCTTCTCCCTTGGGTGAGGACTCCCCCTCCCCTTCCTCTTTCGTTTCATTGTTTGTGGAAGGGTGTGGAGGAGAGTTGGACCGGGACATCCTCTCGGAGGTCTCTTCCTGTTCTGGAGGGGAGTTTTTTCCTCCCGAGCAAGTGGAGGCTTCCCGCTCTAACCCGACTTTTGCTTCAGGTCTCGGGCTGGATAGCCAGGCTACGGACTCGGCCTCAACCTGGCTACACCTGGGCCTACCTGGCACGTCACTGGAGGGACTGGCACCTCATCTCTCCACCACTTCAGTAACCACTCACTCGGCAGCGACAGCCACTACAACAACCGTCACCATGTCCAGGTTTGCGCAGCTCCCGGTGTCGGTAGCCTCGCACCTGGATACCCAGGTCTCGGCTTCCCCTGCCGTGCAACACACAGTACCGCTGCCGCCTGGCTTCCTGGCCCCATTCATGCGAGCAGGCCCCGCCTACATGGTGATGTCATCCTTCCCGTACGTGACTGTCGCTGCCCCCATCGCTGACCCTGGCTCGTCCACGACCGCAGTTCCTCGCTTCACGTTCCAGCCCGGCCCTTCGTCTGTTCCTCTTCCCATTCCATCGACTCTGGCGCGGCCTGACATGACTACCCATGCGGGAGGGGCGGCGCCTGCATTCCCGGCCTCGCCCACTTTTGTTCCTGGCCGACGCGCGGTTGCTCCCACCCAGGTAAGTGCTGGCCCGAGCTCCGCGGTCTCTTCCCGGGATGTGTCTTCTGCTGCAGCCCCTCCTGCTGTTCCTGGGTCTTCGACTGCACCCGCCTGGTTTGGGGACTTAACAGCGATCCTGAGGCAGATGGTGAAGAAGAAGAAGAGGTCTAGGAAGGTGTCGTCATCTTCGTCTTCGTCTTCATCATCGTCATCGTCTTTGTCTGCTGCCTCTTCTGCCTCTTCTGCTTCTCCTTCCGAGGCTACGCAGCTGAAGAAGAAGAAGCCTGCCTCTCCCCCCCAAGAAGCCTCGCACCGAGGCTTCTAAGGGTCTGCCTCCTTCCACAGGGAAGGCAGTGGGATCTCGTCGGCTCTTCCTGATCGATCAGGGAACCGCTGCCCTGGCCTCCGGGTCAGTCGCATCGGGAGCCAAGGGCGTGCAGACCAAGGTCTACACCCCCCCCGCTGTGCCTAAGAAACCTGCTTCGAAGGCCAGCGAGTCCGCATCGGACACTCGTTCGCAAGTTGCTCCGAGTACCTGGGTCCCCAAGGAGACCCGGGTACCCCAGTCTGATACGGGAGAAACTCCTCGCCGTACGGACCAGGACGTGGGGCGAGAGAAAGAGCCGGGCATGCAGGTGCCCGGCTCTTCCTGCTGGCACTCCTGTGAGTGCCAAGTCAGGTTCTCGAGATAGCGCCAGGCCCCTCGGGGCGAGACACGAGAGAGTGGAGAAGAGGTCCCCTGCTCAGTCTTCCCGAGAGGCTACGGCCTCAAAGAAGACTGGGGCGCGTCCAGAGGACAGCGCAAGCTCGCGCCAGCCAGCCGCGCGTTCGACTCCTCCCAGTCCCCGGCCACGTCCGCGCGGTCAGCCTGGCTCTGGGGAGGCAAGCGCGTGGCTCGGCTCTCGCGAGCCGCTCCGCTCTCCTCGGGAGATTGCTTCTCCTAGGCGAAAGCAGTCTCCTCGACCTGGGCTGCCATCACCACCACGGGTTGGTGACCGCTCCCGGCCCGCTGCCTCTGTTGGTTCTGCCAGCAAAGCCAGTGGGAGTGCCCGATCCTCCTCGCCTGTCCCCTCCACCCCTTCGGCTTCTTCCAGGGGGCACGAGTCGGACAGGAAGAACTCCGGCAAGTTGTCTTCCCAGAGTTCTACCTCGTGGGCGTACGAACCTGGCTCGGTCCTTGGCTCGACCAGGTCTTACGCCCGCGTGGTCCAGGAAGGATCACGGGGGTCTGCCGAGGTTCTCCCTCCTGCAGGGAGAGTAGATCGGGAGGAAAGCACCCTGGAAGGACTCGAGGGTCCTTTGCCCCAGGATGCGGACACTCCTGAAATACAGAGGACTTTTGCAGAGGTTATCGCGCTGATTCGTCAGCACAATGACCTCAGGGAAGGGACCACGGCTTCTTCTGTGGATCGTCCATCGTGCCTCGAATCCTTTTGGGGACCTAAGAAGGAACCCAAGGCTTCGGTGGGGCTACCGTGGTCCACGCTTGCCGAGGGGGTCCTCGACCAAGTGAACAGTCTTGTGTCTGGGCAAGACAGCTCACTTCGTTCGAGCATCTCAGACAAGCTTCTTTCCCCCCCACCCTCTGCCTCGCCAGAAGCGCTTCTATACTCCAGCTGGAGGGGCGTTGCTGACCAAGCAGGTTGACCCGGACCTGACTCGTCTGGATCCGGGTCTGATGTTGCAACAACTTACTGGTGAGAGTATCTCCCTCTCCCAGCAAGAAGCTGCAACCCTGGAAGCCACCGCCATGGCGGCCTTCCAAGCAGTCTCCTGGCTCGGGCGCTATCGTACCTGGGGAGGACTCCGCCTTTGAGAGACTGTGCCAGTCTGGGGGTAGGGCTTTTCCTACCTCGCCCACCAGACTGCGAACCTGTGGGCAAACCTGGTTCTGAAACGAAGAGACGCCGTTCTCTCTCGCTTCTCCAGGTCTGTAGGTCCCGAATCAGCAATCGCCCTCTGGAATAGACCGTTGCTGAGTTCCTCCTCTCTCTTCCCTAGAGAGCTGGTGGATGCCGTGGTAGACAAACGCCAGGCCAATGACAGCAACCGGCTTGTCCACCAGGCAGTGGCCAAGACCTCCAGGTCTTCTCATCCCACTGCGGCCAGGTCTTCGGGCCAGGCTGGCACTTCCTCAGCCCCTAAGAAGTCCCAGTCTTCGAAGGGGACCCAAGGAAACACCCAGCCTTCTTCTTCCTCGAGAAGGGGGGTCCCTCCCGCCCTTTTCAGCCCACTTTCCAAGCCGGTAAAGGGGGCAAAGGGAAGAAGAAGAAGAGGAAACGCTAGGGGCGGCGTTCCCCCTCAAAAGCTGCCGAAGGTGGGGGGCTGCCTGTCGAGCCATTGGGCAACATGGCAGCGACATGAAGCCGAGACCTGGATAGTGGATGTCCTTCGGGAGGGATATCTACTACCCTTCGAGTCTTGGCCTCCCCTAACCTACTCTCCGGTCCATCTCCAAACCTACGTTCCAGGATCATCGAAGGACACCGCACTACAGCAAGAAGTGCAAGCCATGCTGAGCAAGGGTGCTGTAGAAGTCGTGTCGGACCAGTCCCCAGGCTTTTACCGCTGTGTCTTTCTCGTGGAGAAAGCCTCAGGGATGGAGACCGGTCATAGACCTCTCTCCCTGAACTGTTTTGTTTGCCAGACTCGGTTCACGATGGAAACAGCACAGTCCTCGCTGGCCTCCATCAGGAGAACGACTTCTTACTTACGGTGGACCTGAAGGATGCGTATTTTCAAATACCCATTCATCCATCCTCTACAAAGTACCTCCGCTTTGTCCTCGGGAGACGGTCTTCCTGTTCAGGGCACTTTGTTTCGGGCTCTTGACCGCTCCCAGGTGTTCAGGAGAGTCTTCTCTCTTGTGTCAGCTTGGGCCCACTTCGCGCACGGGATCGTCTACTGAGGTATCTCGACGACTGGCTAGTCCTGGCGGGCTCTCGCTCACAGTTGCTACAGGACAGGGATCAGCTCCTCGAGTTTTGCCAGGATCTAGGGATCGTGGTAAATCTCGAGAAGTCAGATCTCACACTCAAACAGAGGATAAAGTACCTGGGCATGCTGATAGACGCGGTGGCAGCGAAAGTCTTTCCTTCGGACTCTTGTATCAGCAAGTTCCGGCAGGCAGCACAACTGTTCCTGTCACGACAGGAGCAGCCAGCCCGGCAATGGCAAGTCGTCATCGGTCACCTGTCGTCCTTGGAGAAGCTAGTACCTCATGGGCGTCTTCACCTGCAGTCTCTTCAGTGGAGACTAAAGGAGTATTGTTCCCAGTCCCAAGACCCCCAGTCCTTCCTCATTCCTCTTTCCGAGGAAGTGAGGGAGGACCTTCGCTGGTGGACAGACGACAGGACCTCTTGATAGGAGTATCCCTGCATACTCCCCCTCTGGACATGCTTCTGTTCTCAGACGCATCGACCGAGGGATGGGGCGCACACCTGGAGAAGTTGCTGACTTCGGGAGTGTGGCACCGAGACGACAAGCACCTTCACATCAACATCCTAGAACTCAAGGCGGCCTTTCTGGCCCTCCAAGAGTTCCAGGATCGAGTGATAGGACACTCCGTGATACTGATGAGCGACAATACCATGTTGGTGGCATACGTCAACAAGCAGGGGGGCCTGGTGTCCCACCAGCTTCATCAGTTGACGATGCAGGTGCATGAGTGGTCCAGGTTGAGCTATCAGCCAGGTACATTCCAGGCAAGAGGAATGTCGTGGCAGACAAGCTCAGCCGCCAGAACCAGGTGGTAGGGACCGAATGGTCCCTCCACCAGGAGATAGCGGAAAGGCTGTTCGATCTGTGGGGGGATCCAGTCATCGATCTGTTCGCCACCCAGCACAACAGAAAGCTCCAGGTCTTCTGTTCTGTCATGCCGGACCCATGGGCCGCTGTGGAGGACGCGTTCCAGCATCCATGGAACAACCTCGACGTGTACGCCTTCCTGCCATTCTGTCTGATTCACCGAGTGATCAGCTGAGCGATGATCACCCCGAATCTCAGAATGATTCTGGTGGCACCCAAATGGCCCCAGGCCGTTTGGTATCTGGACCTGCTAGCTCTTCTCTCCGAGGCGCCGAGGGAGATTCCCCCCTGGCCCAACCTGCTGCGTCAACCCCACGTAGAGCGGTTCCACCTGGCAGTGCATTCCCTGTGTCTTCACGGCTGGAGGTTATCCACCATCTCTTGCGAGCAAGAGGCTTTTCGTGTCGCACAGCAACAGAGATGGCAGGATACCTCAGATGATCCTCTGCTGCGGTATACCAGGGAAAGTGGTCCGTCTTCTGTGGTTGGTGTCGTCAGAGGGGTGTCTCTCCGATCGGAGCCTCTGTTCAGCAGGTCGCGGACTTCCTCGTCTTCCTTCTCCGGAGAGAAGCTTTTCTCCTTTTCAGTCGTGAAAGGCTACCGCGCCGCACTCGGCCTAGTCTTATGGCTGAAAGGAGTAGACATCTCTTCCTCTTTCGAGATCTCTCTACTGATGAGAAGCTTCAAAAGGTCTTGCCCACCCAGGGCATCGGCGAAGAGAGTTGGCGAACTTCACGGACTTTCCTTTGATGTTAAACACTCGAGGGGATGGGGATCAGTTACGCTCGATTTCATCCCGGATTTCATAGCGAAGACTCAGAATCCTTCGGTCCCTGGCGCACGGTTCGAGTCCTTCACGATCCCCCCTAGAGGACTTTGTAGGTAATGAACCAGACAAGATGCTACTGTGTCCTGTTAGAGTGCTGCGGCGCTATCTGAAGAGGACTCGACACCTCCGGCCTGAGTGTCGATGACTCTTCGTTAGTACTGGCTCGACCAAGAAAGAAGTGTCCAAGAACACCATCTCTTTCTGGCTTTGTGAGACGATAAGGAGAGCGTTCTCTGCTGCAGGAGAAGACGACACCGGTACGCTTCGTCCGAGAGCTCACGAGGTCCGCAGCATTGGTCCGTCCCTCTCATTCCGGAAGAATATGTCGGTAGCACAGGTGCTGATGGCGGGAGTGTGGTCCCAGCAGACTACCTTCACTTCCTTCTACCTCTGGGATGTTGCACACAAGTCCTTGGACACTTTTTCCTTGGGTCCTGTGGTGGCTGCTCAACAAGTTGTGTAGCTTACCCAGCTCCTCTAACAGGACAGGTTGCGTCTCACCTAAGTTGTACGGTTGTGATTGGGAGAATGAATGTGGAGTGACTGGCCTCTCTTCCTTCTCCCCATCCTGGCTCTCTTCCCACAGGCAGGGAACGGACGTGCCGTTACAAGCTGGATCTGGCGGTCGATGCAGGTAAGCATATAACGGGAGCTCCCGTTCTTTCTTCCATTTAGGTTGATAGAAGCAACCCCACTCCTTCCTCTTGCAAGGGGAGGAAGGAGACCATGACTGTAAGACAAACCCAATGCTTGTATTTGCCTTTTATGTCATCCGACGTCAAATTCTTCCTAGCCTACTTTGCATGAACTGACGTCTTCCTCTTTCATGCAAAGGGACCCAGAAGTCTGACAACTGATCCTGCATTTCCAACAACCCAATCTTTTGTCAGAGGCAGTTTTTTCCCTTCCTTGCTCTCACGACCAGGAAGGGAAGACAAGGTGGTGAACTCCAGTCAGTTCATAGAGACTTAATCAGATTCCTCCCTCCAATCAGTAAGTCTCCTAATGTAAAGGACCGAGGGTTTGTATATTGTGTCGGAACAAATAACAATTTTAAAAGTAAATTGTATTTTTCCTAACTATACAAACCTGAGGTCCATTACACTATGCCCACCTCATGCCACCCCTCAATCTGATACCTGGGCCGAAAGGGAAATTGGAATGTTTACATCCGGGCAGGCGGTAGTCCCGCCTCCCGGACAGTAGTTAACTGCCTAACCACCTTGTTTGAAGTTCAAAGGCTGTTTCCAGCCTACACCTGAAAGTAATCCCTAATGTAAAGGACCTTGGGTTTGTATAGTTAGGAAAAAGGAAAAATACAATTTACTTTTAAAAATTGTTATTTTTTCAATCTTGAGAGAGAGACACTGCTATTACAGCTCCACAATTCTTACCTTATCTTAAAGTACTGTACAGGGCTTGGAACACTTTGGGCAAGTAACAGAAATTGGAAGAACTCTGTGACTTCTTAAAAAAGTTAAGGCTGCGTCATATTGTTCGAAAAATGTCTAGGTGCACTGATACGGTGAAAATTCACACCCATTACACGCGGCATCCATTGTGCGTATGATATGAATTACAAACATTTTGCCGCATATCAGTCGTGGGTAAAATTTGAAATAATCAAAGGAAAATTATTAGGCTAGTGAAATAAATGACTTGTTTTCATTGGTTCTGAAATAAAATCTGAATGAAAACCAGTTTGTTATTGGGTGATTTCACTCGTATTCAAAAAGAGGCCTAGTTACAAGAAATTAACGTTTTGGCTTGGTTGATCTATGAGCAGCGCCAATAATTTCAAATTCTGTGTCGACAGAATGCACACGCAAATGACATTTGCAAATCACATCAAAATGGTGTGACGTAATGATAGTTAAGTGGGTGAAATTCAGAGGCATGCACATGGCTTGCGTTTGCATATGTACAAAAGCACACACAGGAGCTCAAGAAGTCATGGGTAAGGTGAAATTGAAACTTAGAAAAAATCATCAATTATTTACATAAATTTTATTTTTTATTGTAATAAATATTAGTTTGCGAGAATTATGTATTTAGAATATTTTTTTCATTTTTAATGCAGATTCGAAAGGTATAATAAAAAATAGAGTAAGGCTGTTCGGACCGGAAACGAACATTAACCATCGGCGTGCCATGGGGTGTTAGGTTAGTCAGGAATAGATTAATTTGCCCAACCCGTAACACGAGGCCTGACTTAGCCACCAAGCTTGACAAGGATAGGTGGAAGAAGTGTAGAAAGGTTATACCTCTTTCTGCTGATTGCAGCCTGGATACCAAAAGCAGACTACAAACATTTGTTCCTACACTAATACAAACCCAGTGCAAAGTCTTCCTTCTTGGAAAGGAAACCTTAGGTTTTTGGTGCTGTCCAGGGAAGAACAACCTTGTAATAGGTCACTCTCCCCAATGAGGTTGACTCTCATATCCTCTGCGCCTTTTGAAGGAAGCATGATCATTATCAAAAGAGTCCATGTTCTGAGTGCCATCTGGATGTCTGAACAGTGGATGAAGTGTGCAGGAAGAGGAAGAGAGAGAGAAGGTCTCCCTAGTGTCATTGGATTGCACTACTCCTCTAGTGACACTGAAAGTCCTCTTTGTTACTTTCCTTCCGCCTGCCAAACTTCTGCCGACTGTCACCATGCCCAAGGAAGTAGTACAGGTATCCCCTTTGTCAACTCATGCTGTTCGAGGGAGAGACATACAGCCCAATTCCTCACCGGGAGCCTCTCTTCACTCTGAGGAGGAGTTGTCCTCTGGAGTATGCTCTTTTTCAGAGTGAAGGGAAGAACTCTCTCCAAACCCAATCTTTGATATAGGTGTTATGGAGGCTGAGGGGCTCAGGAAGTTGTGGCCCTCCATAGGCATATCATGTGAGCTGAGTGTTTCTTCCTTTACTGGCTGCCTGAAGGCAATGAAGGGATACTGTGTGACTGGTTCCACTGTGACCGTGACAACTTAGACATCTTGGTCTCCACTGGCTCTAGGACCTCCCCTACCTTGCTGGTCACTCCCCCACGTATCATCACTGATGTATCCCCTGGTGATGCATTTGACCTCGTTCCTGGTGGAGGCCCTTCTCTACTCAGTCTTCAGTGCTGACCTCAGCTGTGCTCATGAAGAAGAGGGGAAGGAAGTAATTGTCGTTATCATCTCAACCTTCATTATTGAGGCTGTCACCTCCTCCCCTTCTCCCAAGGCTAGTAAGCAGAGGAGAAGGCTGCTAGTCTCCCTGCAGAGAGGGCTAATGGGTCTCTTGCTAGTAGTACCACAAGTACTGCTGCAACTGTTGCCAAGCGCAAGGATGCAACTGCTATCCAGGGTTCTCCAGACCCCTGGTGTACTGGTAGAGGCACTGGTAGTAACCCAAATCAGGTTGGCAAGGGTTTCCAGTTTATGGACCCCGACCAGGCTGCCAGCATGGCCCAATGAGAGAAGGTGAAGTGAGAGGCAGGTGCACATTCACTCCACCGTCCCATTCTTCAAAGAGAGTGGCCCAGGGGTCCAAGGAAAGTGACTCAGCCCAGGCTGGTCACCCATACCTAGCGAGAGGAGGTTCCCCTTCAGTCTTCCCTTCCTGTAGAAGCTCCAGCGTCTTGGAAGACTGGATTACACTTGAGGGACAGCCCCTGCCATGAGTGCGACCGCTCTCCCCAACCTATGCAGACGTCACTGTGAGTTGGTGACTGCTCACACCTAGCAAGACATAAGTCTTTAACAGGCTGGGCAAAGGTGCTTGCAATCTACCTTCCCAGGGGTGTCTGGGAGCTGAGAGCTGCACAGGTCTGGACTTTGTGACAAGGACCATTCTTGACCCCATCCCAGCTCTACCAAGGAGTTGCTCTTACACAAAATACAAACCATCGGACCTTTACATAAGAAATTACTTTCATTGCAAGCTGGAATGGCCGTTTAATTTTTGAACAAGGTGGTTGGGCTGTTAACTACCATCCGGGTGGCAGGAGTCCCGCCTGCCCGGATGTAAACATTAAAATTGTTCCTACATAATATACAAACCTTTTGGTCTTTATATAGGAATTACCTTCAGCGCAGCTGGAAACCGGCCATTAAACTTTTAACAAGGTGGAATGGTAGTTAAATGCAGAACGACCGGGTGAGAGTCCTGCCTGCCCGGTCGGTAGAGCACCACTTTACCTTTGGCCGTTCTATGGTGAGATTCTCTGCTCCACTTTCCTCTGCCCGGCTGCCATTGTTTTGCTGTGTTTGTGTTTGTGTGTTTACTATGGATAAGCAAACCCATAATTGTTCCTACACAATATACAAACCATTGGTCCTTTAAATAGGAATTACTTTCAGCAAAGTTGGAATGGCCATTAAACTTTCAAACAAGATGGTTAGGCAGTTAGCTGCCGTCTGTTAGGCGGGAGTCCTGCCTGCTTGGATGTAAACATTCCAATTGTTCCTACACGATATACAAACCGTTGGTCCTTTACATTAGGAGTTACATACAGCAAAGCTGGAAACGGCAGTTAAAACTCTAGAACAAGGTGGTTAGGCAGGAACTACCCTCCGGTAGGTGGGAGTCCCGCCTGCCTGGAAGTAAACATTCCAATTTGCTTTCGGCTGTCATGCTGTGCAGACGTGTTTTCAGAGCTCTCTGGCTGATTTTCGTTAAGCTCTTCTTTCCTGGTGGGATCTTTTGTGTTGTTTTTGTGTATATACATTGTGTTTGTTTGATATTATTTAATATCCAAACCCACTATTTTGTTAGCCTTGCGGTAAGGCCGTCTTTCCCCAGCATGTGTTTCTTGGGTTTGGCAGTCAGGGGCTTAATAATTTCACTCCCCTGTCATTTAGACTTCACACCCTCCGCTCCTTGTTCAGGAGCGTGACTGTAACCTTTTCTGTCTTGTGCGAGCTGTGGGGGTTTGCGGGCGTCATTGGAAGGTTATTCGCCTCTGACGGCACCCTTGGTGAGTGTCCTTTAGTTCCCTCTGGCATCTTCCCTCCTGTCTGTCTCTCCTTCGGGAAAGATCTCTCCTTTGTCCTCTTCGCTCGCTCATCGAGTGTAGATCGGGGCGGAGCGGGGGCCAGTTGGGTGATCTCTTCTCAGGAGCCTCCTCTCCCTTCATAGGGCAATCCCCCTTGGACCAAGATGAATCTCCCTTTACTAATTTTATTTTTTTTTGCTTTTTTCTCCAGGTTGACAGTGAGTATCATAAGGCGCAGCTGAAGTTTCCCTTTGGCAGGAAGGCTGTCCTCATACAGTGGATACTTCGACGACGACCATGATGACGGTAATGGCTAAGATCCCCACATCAGTGTCAACACTGTGCCCTGACAAGGGATGCCAACCACTGTTTGTTCTCTGGCACTCTGGTATGCTGTGCTTGTTGTACCTGTGGTCCCGTCTGGTCCTGCTTTGCCTCCTGTCTTTTTGCTCCTGTTGCTCTGGCGGCCAGTCACTTCTGCTGTGCCTCCTGCTCCAGTTGCCTTGATTGCTCCTGTTGCTGCTGCTGACGTTCCTGAAGCTCTTGCCGGCCGGGCCACTCCTGTCGTGCCTCCTGCCTCAGCTGCCTTGGTCACCCCTGTTGCTTCTCTTGGTGTTCCTAAGTTCTTTGTTGGGCGAGTGGGTTCCATTCTCAGCTAGCACTCTGCTGGCCGCGAGTTCGAATCTTTGACCGGCCAATGAAGGATAAGAGGAATTTATTTCTGGTGATAGAAATTAATTTCTCGCTATAATGTAGTTCGGATTCCACAATAAGCTGTAGGTTCCATTGCTAGGTAACCAATTCACGTAAAATAAATCTAATCCTTCGGGCCAGCCCTAGGAGAGCTGTTAATCAGCTCAGTGGTTTGGTTAAACTAAGGTATACTTTCTTTTTTCTTGGTGTTCCTGTCGCCTGGGCCACTCCTGTTATGCTTCCTGATTTAGCTGCCCCAGCAGTTCCTGTGCTCCCTGACCACCATTCTATAGATGTCAGAGAAGAGATCGAGGAAGAAGTGCTGTGAGATGTCGTCTTATTCAACTTTATCTTCGACTTCATCTTATGCTGCCTTCTCCCCCTCTTCTGAGGCTTGTCGGCTGAAAAAGAGGAAGGCTGCCTCTCCCTCCCCTAAGAAGTTCCACCATGGTGCTTCTACTGGGCTGCCTCCCTTCACGGGGAGCCAGTGGGATCTTTCGTTGTCTCTTCCTGGCCTTTGGGCTCAGGAACCAGATCACCTACCCCAGGGTCTTGTGTTTTGGAAGTTTCAGGCGTGCAGACTGCGGTTTGCTCTCCCATCACCATTCTAGGGGTTCCTCTCCTAGACTGGTGCTGTGTCAGGTGCTTGACTTTGTCAAGTCACACCGAGTGTTCAAGAATCTTTGGAGTCTCACGCATCGTGAACCGTTGTCGGAAAGACCTCTCACCGTCCAGGTTCAGGCACATGGCAAAAGGAAGAACCAAGACATGCAATTGTCTCGATTCTTCCTACCAGTACTGACAGTGCTTGGTCAGGTTCCCAGTCTGGTGTCTTGGTCCCAAGGCTTTGAGCGCCTGGAGAGGCAAGGAGTAGGTTTCCTTCAGAGATCCTGCGGGACATCTAAGGGACTACCTCTCTCCGTAGAGACAGTGGGTTCTCTCTTTTGGCTCTTCCTTGCCCTTGGGGTCAGGAAACAATTCACATTCCCCACTGGGGTCTCGTGTCTCGGGGGGCCTTGAGTGCACAACCTTTTGAGGCTGCACTCTCGATTCCAGTTCATAGGGGTCTGAGTCTAAGACTGGTTCTGTGCCTGTCCCTCCCTCAGTTTCTTCAGAAGCTGAGAGGAGTTTACCCCTGATGATTGTTCTTAAGAGATTTGGTAGTCTTGCCGATTGCTCATACTCCTTGAATCTAGAGCGTTTAGCGAGCACTCAGTTCCTTGCGATTGCGAGCGCTCGACTAGCAAGTCATCGAGTGTCCGTGATTCTGTGGAATCTCAGGCACTTCCCAAACCAGTACTAGGGAATTCGCGCTCCGGTCTGGTTTAGGCACAGGATGAGAGAAGGTGTCGAGACATTTGGGTTTTTCGATACATCCTGTCAGTTCTGAAACTTGTGTCTTGGACCTTGGATCCAAGCACTTGGGGTACCAGACAAGAATCCCCTTTGAATCTTCTCAAGGGCCTTTGACCTCGAAGGAGATTAGAGCATGTCTTGAGGATGGCGCAAGTTCACAGTAACCAAAAACCGAGCTTTCCCAGCTCGGCTTGGCCCAGCCCTGCTTGCTCACCTAGCCACCTACTGCGTTTACGTGATCGGTTTGGATCGGCTCAGCTCCCTCGGCTTGGCCTGCTCACCCAGCCCCTGATCGTGTTGGCACAACAAAACTCGCTCGCTTCAGCCCCTGAAAACATGTTTACGCTCAGCCCAGCCCTGATCGCATTTATATGATTGGCTCGGCTCGCTCGGTTCTGCGAACCGAATGCTGTTGAGGTTCTCCTTCCTTCAGGAGACTCAGCTCAAGTAAACTTTTCGCTCTCTTCAGGTTAGTGCTTTGCCATGGTGTTAGCACTCTCCTTCCTCCGTGCTGCCATCATCACCTCTGGTTGATGATTGCTCATGGTCGGCCTCTCCTGCTGGTTCTTCTGGTTGGCAGGTAAGAGTGCTTTTTCTCCTCTCTTCCCTCAAACCCTTTCGGTTGCTGCCAGGGGGTGCGAGTCAGATTGAGAGGACTCCGACGAGTTTTGTTTCTTATCAGAGTTCTGCTACAATGATCTACGTCTCGGACTAGGTTCTCGGATTGGCTCACCTTACATCCTAGTAGTCAAGGATGGTTTTCTGTTTTGGTGAGGTTATCCCTCCATGGAGAAGAGATCAGGAGTGTCGTGCCCTTGGAGGACTCGAGGGTCTTCTTCGGGATGCGGACACCCTTGATTTTCTTTTTGCAGAGATCTTCATGCCAATTCGTTAGCACAATGACCTCAGGGAGAGGACCACGGCTTCCCCTGTGAATAACTCTTCACAGCTCCTTGCAGAGGTTTTGTTGGGGCTGCCACAGTCCTTGCTTTTTATAAGGGCTTTCTCGACCAGATGATTGCCTTTTCCCTGGACAAGGAGTTCATTTTGGTGGAGCCACCCAATCAAGCTCCTTCCCCTTCCTCGACAGAAGCAGTTCTTCTTGCCTCGGAGGGGTCTTATGCCGACTAGCAGATTGTCCTGGCTCTGGCTTGTCTGGACTCAGATCTCTTGCTGTTTCTCTTTGCCACGAAGAGTGTTCCCTCTTGCAACAAGAGACGGCGAACCTGGAGTCCCGGGTTGTCACATTCCCTCAGGAATGGATCTTTACTCGGTTCTGCCTCCCTCGTTCACAGAGAATAGGTAGATACTGCAGTAGTGAAGGAACGTGCCAGGGCAACTGCCTTGTCCTCTGGACAGTGGCAGACTTAGCCCTTCCTCAGCCCCTAGAAGTCTCAGGCTCTAGCGTGCTGACAGAACACCCAGTCCTCCTCTTTCTCTTCTTAGAAAGTGTGCATACGTGTGTCTTTTTCAACCTTCTTTCCAATCGGGAAGAGGGCAGAGGGAGGAGGGGAAGGGAGAATGCTTGGAACAGAGTTCTCCTCCTGCTGGTGCCTTGATGGAGGAATGACTGTCAAGTCATTGGACTATATGACAGCAACATAGCCGAGACCTGGTGGATGTCCTTCAGGAGAAGTATCTGTTTTCCTCCAGGTCTCAGCCACCTTTCATTGAACTTCCATTCCGTCTCCTTTCCCGTGTTCCCAACTTTGGGAGCAGCCAGCCTGGCTAGAGCTAGTTGTCTTCAGTGTCTTGTTATTGCTGCAGAAGCTGTCCCTTCAGGGGCAGCTTCACCTTCGATTCTCTTCATGGAGAATGAATTAGATCTGCTTCCAGTTCATAATCCTTTCCTCTCTCGAAGGATGAGGGAGGATTTAGGTTGGTGCTTGATCATCAGGAATCTCTGAATATGTCTGCATATTCTCCTCATGACATGCTTCTGTTCTCAGATGCACCGACCGGGGAATAAGCGCACACCTGTAAGACTTGTCTTTGAGGTGTGTGACCGAGATGATAAGTACCTTCTCATCAATATCCTGGAACTCAAGGCAGTGTCCTGGCCCTCCGAGAGTCTCAGGATTGGTTTTTTGTGATACAGGCAGTCCCCGGTTTATGACGGTGGTTCCGTTCTTGCGCCGTGTCGTAAACCAAAAATCGTCGTAAACCAGAACGGCGGCATACGATACCAAAAAAATGTATACAAATTTGAAACAAAAGTTATGAAAACCTTACTTTTAATCCTTTGGGTATACTGCATGTTGTTTCTTGATGTTTTACCTACATTCTGATGTGGTGTGTATCCCAAAACTGGTGATTCTGGAATGTAGTAGTACACTATACAGTTGTAATTGTAAAGTCCTGTATACAATAAAGTATAGAGTACTGTACATATACTGTACAAGAGTAAAATACATTTTGTTTCTAGTAACACAGGTGTACAGTACTGTAATTTATACCAAAGAATGTATAAAAGATAAAAAAAAAAGTGAATTCCTTACTTTTATTTTGGAAACCCCGTGCTTCTTAACCCTGGAAAAATGCTGGTGTGGCCTCATGATTCAGGGGATTCTGGGATGTAAAAATTTAGTATTGGTGTACATATAATACTGTACAGTAGTCCTGCATGCAATAAAATATAAATACGGTCAGTATTTTATAGTAGAATAGTAAATTTATAAAAATTATAAAAAGTTAGGAATTCCTTACCTAATTTCAGTGATTGTCAAAGCTGTGACAACCGTAGGCTAGGCTGGGGGAGATGGAGATTGTATGTGTGGGGAGCCTGCAATGATAAGGATAAAATTACTGCAGAGTACTGTATGTGTTACACTGTTCTGTATCAGTTCAGGTATTTCACAAACCTATGTTCAACAGTACAAAATAAAAAAATGAATTCCTTACCTAATTTCAGTGATTTTTAGAAGATGTAGGCTAGGATGAGGGAGCTCTAGTAAAGATGCTGGGCAGTCTGGAATATTAGAATAAAGCTGTACGGTAAATTACTGTATATTTATCAAATGTACTGTATATATAACAATTTATAACATTAAAAACAGTTAAGAATTCCATGCCTTAGTGATTTGAAAGATGTAGGCTACATGAGGAAGGGTATGTACAGTTACAGTAGAGGTCAGGTTAAAGGTGCATGTCAGTCTGGAATGATAATGTACAGTAAGTTCCAAAAGTGAAGCTACAAATTTCAGAGGATTTCGTTCAAAATTCACTAACTGGCAACTACAACACGTAGCTGAAAAACTTTTTTTTTTTTACATTGAAAGCTCCATCAAGCAAAATAAAGCTAACATATGATGCACAAATATCAAATTATGACATTTATAACAATCATAAGAAAAAATTACAGTAATAGTAATTATTTCAAAGTACAGTAATTACTTCAAACTACAGAAACGAAACAATTTGAAATTTTCGTTCAACACAGGATTACCAACATTGCCGTAGTATATTTCAAGCAATGCGGAAACAAATATTTAGGCCTAGACTTTCTCACTTTCCTGACTTGACTTAGGTCTAGACTTCCTCACTTCCCCTGACTTAACTTAGGCCTAGACTTCCTCATTTCCCCTGACTTGATAATGAAACCTAATTAATGGAAAATCATGTTTACAACCATCTAGATATCCAAACAACTCAATTTATTAAATAACAAGCTGGAAAATATATTTCCTTGATTTTTGAAATAGGCCTAAACATGTAGCCATGCTAAACGCACATATAGCTTGGATTTATTTATTTTTTTCTACACCAACTGATGTCTTATTTATATTTCATTCAATCAGATGCTACACTTCTCTGTGCTTTATCAAAAGAAATCATAATAACTTTCGATATGATGCTATAAAAGTAGAACATTAATTTACAAATCACATTAGGCCAATGCTTATGCACTCGGTTCCTGCTGCCAGTCAGTGGTGAACACTCGATATCACACACTGAGAGCTGCAGATGTTTCTACGGGGAAATTCTTTTTTTGGGGGGATTTTTTTTTTTTTTTATAAACAATTATTGGACTAACATTGACCATTCACTGGGGAAATAACTTCTGTGGTTCTACAGTTAATCACTGATACTTATTATCAGATAAAGAGGATGACAATAATTGGAATAAAGTATACTAACTGGCAACCCACGAGTTTCTAAAGAAGTACGATCAATTTTGAAATTTGTAGCTTCACTTTTGGAACTTACTGTACATGATAAAGATTAGAATAAAGTACTTCTGTGCATTATAAATATTACAGTATTTTATAAAATGTATAACAATTTATAAAATAGAAAGTGCTCTTACCAAATTCTAGTGGTTGGCTTGCTTATTGGGATGGGCATATGGTAGACGAGAACAGGGGGGCTATGGTGTGGCATCTGCAGGTGTATGAGAGTCTGGAATGAAAAAGATAAAAATGATACTGTACACAGCAGTACTGTTATAAGTATCATAACACAATTTAAAACAATGTAGGCTAATACAAATTTCTAAAAAGTTAAGAATTCCTTACCTGGTGGACATGAAATGTGTGCAGGTGCTACTGGTGCAGGTGAATTTGGAGTTGAGCAGGGGACACCTGTCATTTGTGGAATGATAAAAGATAAAAATTACTGTACAGTACTGTACTGTAGTACATAGGTATGTATGCAATAAGCTATACGGTTTTATGATGTGATTTGAAAGAAAAAAAAGTTATGAAATCCTTACCTGATAGGGTTGAAGAGGGGATAAGGTCAGCTGAGTTGGGCTGGGAGGAGGCTATAACATGTGGATCTGGAATGATAATGATTATGTAAAGTTACAGCACATACTAAAGCAGTACTGTACAGGTAGGTGTAGTGCAGACTCTCAGGGGTGGATCAAATACAATTGTATTTGTATTTGAATTGTATTTAAATACAATTTTAATGTATTTGTATTTTAGCATCCAGAGAAAAAGTATTTTGTATTTGTATTTGTATCATGGCACCCAGAAAAAGTATTTTGTATTTGTATTTATATTTGTGAATATTGCTACAGCATATGAGGATATAGTCACTAAATTGAATTCATTTAGGTGAGGAAGGTGGTTGCAGACAATACTTCGTCTATGGTGAGAATTTGATGTCTGTCTACCAGGATTATATGGAAATGAAATGAGCAAAGAAAGTATCTGATGAAAATGGAGACAAGTCGATAACCTTGATATTTTGGAAGAAGAACTTGATTTGAATGAGGTCCTTGCCCTTCTTCCACGGATCGGTCCAGTTGCTTTGCACACACACAACAACTCTGCATACGAGATGCCTTCAATGATCCTTGTGTCCAGAAACAGCGCAATTGCAACTGTGATACACAAGTGCTGTAGTATTGTAGCTGCAGGCTCGGATCTACTGTGGCAGCACCATTCTTGGAAAAAGATTGGGGTTTCATAACTGCAGGCTGCCAATGATACTAGATGGAACTCTCAGACTGACTATGCTTAAGTCAGTTCCCAAAGATTCAATGGTGTCAGTTCAGCTATTCGTCTCCTAGGATCATGCAAGACCGTAGAAGAATAAAAATATAATGGAAATAGCAATGCTAAAAGTGATAAAAGTTTTGGAACCATTCCAAGAGCGACATGAGGAGCTAGAAGGAGAAAACATGGTGACACTTTCTTATTTGCATAAAGCAGTTGTATTTGGCCTTGAGCACAGCCTCAAACTATTCACGGAAAGTAAACCAATTATAACATTAAACTTGGCTAATGCACTACAGTCTTCTATCAAAAGAGGTTGCATCCGTTTCTTGAGAAGACTGACGTCGTGTACGCAGCTGTCATGGACCCCAGGTTTAAGCTGGCATGGCTGCCATGTGAATGAAATAAAAAAGGAAAAGATTTCGAAGATTGTGGACCTAATTATTTCAGAGTCAACTCAGTCATCTTTGAAGACCACAATTCCAGAGATAAAATCACCATAAGCAAATCATACAAGGCTGACATGAGTGCAAAACGCCCCTCGTCTTTTTGCCTACATGCCACCAGCTGGGAAAATAAATGTAAGTGCATCAACAAGCGACACTACAGTGGTAAAGGCAGAACTTGAGTCGTACCTAGAAGAAGGTGTTCTGGCTTTTGACGTGAACCACTGAGGTACTGGCGTGAAAACAAGAGCTTCAGCATTTTGAAGCCTTTTGCAAGAAATATTCTAGGGCTGTGCCATGTAGGCTACCATCTGAAAGAGTCTTTAGTAAGGCTGGTAATTTTTACACTCCTGATGGAGCAAAAACTTGGCGCAAACCTTCCGGACATTAATGATGATTAAATGCAATTATGATATATGAGCATGCAGATATAAACTTGTGTGAAAAAAATGTTATATAGTTTGCAAATTTTCAGGAGGATTTTTATTAGTAGCTTTGAAATCTGAAATAAGGTACTTGTATTTTCATTTGTATTTTCTGAACCAGTGATTTATTTTTATTTGTATTTTTAGATTTAGGAAAAAAGTATTTGTATTTGTATTTGTATTTCTAGATTTAGGAATAAAAGTATTTGTATTTGTTGGTATTTTGGGAAACAAAAGTATTTGTATTTGTATTTTGTATTTTTGGAATCCCAAACAAAAGATTATGTAAAGTTCAATTGTAAAAAGTCAGTATTTGATCCAACCCTGAGTGCAGTACACTTTTTGTAACATAACAATTTATAAAACATTAAAAAAAAAAGTTAAGAATTCCTTACCTGATGAAGTTGGAGAGGAGACAGGTCCCGTAGCTTCGAAACCCTGGGATTTTTCAGGGGAGTCAGGACTGTCATCACTACCAAAGAGATCTGGAATGATACATAATGAAAAAATTAGGTTATGCGATAGTAGATATAAAATTTTTACCGTATGTACGTAAAAACAATTTCATGCATGAAAATTATAAAAATGAAACACTTAGGTATTCCTTACCTGATGGAGTTGGAAAAGCTGCTGGGGAGGGTACTACAGGTACAGGTTCAGGCTCAGGTTCTGATTCGTAGTCAGGTAGAGGTTCTGGGGAATCTGGATTAGGAGTCACTTCTGCAGTGATACAAATAATAAAATTTATTGGGTTATGCTGTGTATATACAGTATGTAAATATAAATTGCAGTAACATTTTTATAAGTTTTATTACAATTTATAACGATTTATATTACAGCAGTTAACAAAAAAAAAATTGAGAATTCCTTACCTAGACTAGGAGTGGCAGGTGGTGCTGGAGACTTCTTCTGGAAGAAAGAGTCTAGCCTAGACTGCACAGTCTTCTTCAGCTGCTTCTCCTTCAGCGTCTCCTTGTAGAACGTAGGAAGATCCAACATCCCTCTGCGAATCCTCTCAAACCTGGCAGTGTTAGGGTCCTCACCCTCAAATGCTGCCACACATTTCTCCAGGTAAGCAAAACCCTCTGACAAGCCCTTGACAGTTAATGCCCTGACCTTTGGTTGTGAGCCTCTTCCTCCTCCTCGATCATCTGCTTCTCCAGCTCAGTGAGGTCCTCCGATGACAATTCCTCTCCATGGGATGCCAGCAGCTCGGTGACATCCTCAGCTTCCAAGTCCAATTTCAGCATCTTCTTAGCCCAACAATTTTCCTTGTCACAACCTCTACATCTTCTGCCTGCTCAAATCCCTCAAAACTACTCACAAACTGTGGACACAGTTTCTTCCGGGCACCATTCAGAGTCGTCACTTTCATTTCATCCCAAGCACGTGCGATGTTCGTCACAGCATCTGCAGTGTTGTAACCCTTCCAAAATTCTTTCAGAGTCAACTCCTTGTTACCTTCAACGGCCCGTAAAGCAGGGCGTATTGTCCTCCTCAGGCAGTATGCCTTGAAGTTAGCAATGACTCCCTGGTCCATCGGCTGTATGAGGGATGTAGTATTTGGTGGTAGATACACCACCTTCACATTAGGGTGCATGTTAGTAAGATTAGCCGGGTGACCAGGGGCATTGTTCTAAAGCAGGACCTTAAAAGGCAGACCCATCGAGGCACAACACCTTTCCACTGCTGGCACAAAGTGATCATTGAACCAGTCCACGAAGACCATCAAGGTAACCCAAGCTTTCTTGTTGGACTTTCAGATGATGGGGAGTTGACTCTTGAAAATGCCCTTAAAAGCCCTGGGATTTTCTGCCAAGCACATAGCAAGGGCTTAAGCTTCAAATCGCCACTAGCACTGGCCCCAAAGAGTAAAGTCAGCCTCTCCTTACCAGCTTTATGGCCTGGTGCTGACCTCTCCTCCTTGGAAACGTATGTGCGATTTGGCATTCTTTTCCAAAATAACCCTGTCTCATCTACATTGAATACCTGGTCAGCAGTGTAACCACCTTCCCTAATTATCTCAGCCAAACCACTAGGGAAACTTTCTGCTGCTACGCTATCAGCGCTGGCAGCTTCACATTGCAACTTCACATTGTGCAAATCTGCACGTGACTTAAAGCAGTCAAACCAACCTCTACTGGCGGAAAATTCTTCACTAACACTACCTTCCCCATTCTTCTTCACCACTGCCGCATGCAGCTCCCTAACCTTTTCTTGAATCACACTTAGGCTCACTGGAACATGCCGTTGGTTCTGGTCTTCCAACCAGATCAACAATAACTTCTCC
Source organism: Macrobrachium rosenbergii (assembly GCF_040412425.1). Lineage (NCBI taxonomy): Eukaryota > Metazoa > Arthropoda > Malacostraca > Decapoda > Palaemonidae > Macrobrachium > Macrobrachium rosenbergii. The sequence goes on from NC_089790.1 coordinate 39,449,119, forward strand.
ATCTCTGCCACGTTCTGACTACGGTGCTTCACGTTAATCACCGTTGCCTTCATTGGTGCAGCTTCTTGCACATGCTTCAGAATACCCTGCTTGTCCTTCACTGTGGTAACAACCATTGTTCTACTAAGGCCCAAGGCACGGCCTATCTCGGTGTTACTCTCACCCTTCTCCGAACGGTTAATTACGTCGTAATTGACTTCCATGGTGATGCTCTTCGTCGGCTTCTTGGATGCACTAGCATCAAATGATGAATTCTGCCGTTTTGGAGCCATAGTGAAGGGACAGTTCACAAAAAAACTGCAGCTAAAGAAAAGCAACGACGAGGCAACGTACCTAGCTCAGCTGAGGCAAACACGTGAGTGAGGGAAGGATTGTTTGGTATTGTTATGCTCGCCTTCGTGATCGACCCAGGAAGGTCGTTGTCTGGTCAACTACCAATGCAGTTACAGTACAGTAAATACAGAAGACAGCTACACTCAGAAAACTAGTTCTGCTTACAAAGCGGCGTAAAAAGCGTTAAAAAAACGTCGTAACCTTGGAATGTGTTTTAATTATTGTAACCAGAAACTGATTTTTGATGAATACTGTTAAACCAGAAACGGATTTTTTTATAAATATACGTATTTGAAAAGCGTCTTAAACTTTGAGGTTGTAAACGGGCCGTGTCGTAAACTCAGAACAAGCATCGTAAACCTGCCTGGATTTTTTAATGAATATAGTGAACCCCCAGTATTCACGGGGGATGCGTCCCACACCCCCCTGCAAATAGCTAACATCTGCGAATACTTAAAACACTTAGAACTGCCCATTTTGATAGTTTAAACACAAGAAAAACCCTGTAAAAATGCTTATACCCGAGTATTCTAATAGTTTTATCACAAAAAGTGCATTTATTCATGAAAATTATAGGAAAATACAGTAATTAGTGACTATTTCTCAGTGAAAAATACCGCGAATGAGCGAATTTTCCTTGAATAATGGCTAGATATGTTCCACAGAGAAACCCTTCAATCGTGAGCCCAGAATCATGAGAACAACTTCTCCAAGGTTTACTGTATATCTGAAAACCATCGTAAACTCGGAATGTCGTAAGCCGGAACCGTCTTAAACCGGGGACTGCCTGTATTCTGGGGTGTTGTTGGGTTACAACATCACAGTAGTGGCATATGTCAACAAACAAGAGGATCTCGTTTCCCTCCTGTCATTTTGGTTGACTTTGCAGGTGCTCAAGTGAACTGTGGTGCGCTCAATAGAGCTGTCAGCCAGATACATTCCAGGCAATGGGATGGTTTGGCAGGCAGGCTCAGCCTCTGACATCAAGTGACGGGGACTGAGAGCTCCCTTCACTCAGCTCTTCACAGAGAGGTTGCGCAACATGAGGGCTCCCTATCATCTTTATGTTTGCCTCCCGGCTCAACAGAAGTCTGCAGGTCTAATGCCCTATCGTACCAGACTCACGGACTGCTACGGTCATGCATGCTGACAAGGTGGGACAACCTCGACTTCTTCATCTTCCCTTTGTATTCATTTAATTCGCAAGGTGTTCAGCAAAGTGTCATTCACCCCGAATTTAGATGAATGCTGGAAGACTTCGCCTTTTGCCCGACCTGCTAGCTCTGCTTCCGAGGCACCAAGTAGAGTTCCTCCTGACCCAACCTTCTGTGTCAGTGACATGTGAAGCGGTTCCTCAGGCAGTACAATCCCTGTGCCTTCATGACTAGAGACTTTCCAGCTTCCCTTGCAAGCATAGGCTTCTCGCCAAGCGACAATGGAGGTAGCTGGTTACCTCTTATCAACCCTCCGCAGCAGTACCCAGGGACTGGAGCCGTCTTTGCTGGTTGGTGTCATTGACGGGACTTTTTTCTCTGGTCAGATCAGTTCTTCAGCAGGTCACGGACATCCTCGTCTTCTTCGCCGAGAGTTGCTTCTGTCCGGTTCAGTATTGAAGACTTAGGTCCACATTAGGCCTAGTCTTTCACCTGAAAGTAGCCCTCCTCTCCTCAGTTGTGATTTAGCTACTGATGAGAAGCTTCAATCGGTCTTGCTCTCCTAGGGACCTCAGACCCTTGGGCGGCATGTGACTTTGTTTAAGTTCCTGTCCCTTGCGAGAGTCGTCAGACAGAGTTCCAACTCTCAAAACCATCTCTCGTCTCACTTCAGCATTGGAGAAGAGGCTAGACGATCTTCATGGACCATCTTTGCTATGAGTATTCAAGGGATGGGGATCAATAGCTCAACTTCATCTCGGATGTCGTAGCGAACTCCAAACCCTGGGCACCTGTTGCCTGGTTCAAGTTCTTCATGATTCTCTTCCCCTTGGACCTAGTAGTCGATGATCCAGATCAGTCACTGCTTTGTCCTGTTAGGGTGCTGCGGTACTGTCCGAAGAAGTCTCGACATCTCTAATGGATGTCGACGAATCTGGGCTAGTACTAACTCGCCCAAGAAAGAAATGTCCAAGGCCACATCTTTCTTTCTGGCCTCATGAGACGATTGGAGGACGTACTCTGCAGCTGATGTTGGTGACACCTGTACACTCCTCACAAGAGCTCATGAAATCAATGTCTTGGGCCATCCCTCGCATTCTGGAAGTTTCTTTCGGTCTGAAAGCAGAGATTTGGTCTCATCAGACCATATTTATGTCTTCCTACCTTAGTGTTTTTAACCACGATTCCTTGGAACCCCCTTTCCTTGGACCTGTGATGGCTGCTCAACAAGCTGTTTTCTTACCCGGCTCCTATAAGAGGACAGGTAGCATCTCGCCTAAGGTGTACGGTTCTGGAAGTGAGAGGGATTATGAGAGTGACTGGCCTCTGTCCTCCTCCTCCTTCCTCGTCCCTCTGCTTCTCTTCCTTCAGGCAGAGAATGGGACTCGAACTGACACTTGCTGGAACTGATGTCTGATGCGGTAAGCTTACACATTGAGCACCCGTTTTATTTTTCTTTCTTAGAATCACAGAAGCAATCTCACGCTTTCCTCTGGTAAAGGGAGGAAGGAGACATTGGCAACAAGACGAACCCTTTTCTGGTTTTTGCCCTACTACCTCCAACTCTTTAGATTCTCCTAGCCTATTTTTGTATGAGTTACGATTCCTTATTCATTTGAAAAGCTCTAGAAGTCTGACAATTGATCTCATAGTTCCTATCTGATCAATATGTCAGAGGCATGGTACTCCTCCCCCTCGCTCTTTTGACCAGGAGTAGCCCAGGTGTGGCAAACTCCAGTCAGTTCAGAGACTCACTCAGATTCCTCCTTCTAACAAGTGAGTCTTCCTAATGTAAAGGACCGATGGTTTGTATATCGCGTAGGAACAAATCACAATTTTTAAAGTAAATTGTTTCCTATTTATACAAACCTGAGGTCCTTTACATTACATTTATGCCCACCTTATGCCACCCCTTAATCTGAAAACTGGGCCAAAAGGCAAATTGAAATGTTTACATCCAGGCAGGCGGGACTCCCACCTACCAGACAGTAGTTACCGCCTAACCATCTTGTTCAAGAGCTTTAACGGCCATTTTCAGCTTTGCTGTAAGTAATTCCTAATGTAAAGGACCTCAGGTTTGTATAGTTGGGGAAAAATAGTTTACTTTAAAAAATTGTGATTTTAACACCTTCCACTGCCTTTCATCCCAATCCTTACATTCGTCACAAATCGGGTCCTTTGAACACACTTCTCCTCTACAGTTAGAGTATGTAGTATGGAAATCGTAGGTCGCTTTAATCAAGCAGGTTTTACAACCCTCCCTAATGCCTAATGCTGGAGGAACTAGAGTACGACATCATTAAAAGTCACAAATCGCAATAAACTGTCTAAACTAAGCTGTAAAGGCTACCAGAGAAGTGAATACACCACCAAATCCTGGAAGGATATTCCCAAAATAGTGATAAATTCCAAACAAAGCTGCTACAAACATCCGATGCTGTATTGAAGGCCAGCTGAAAGGAAGTGCAATTTCTGTTTTGTTGTTCCTATTGTTCCCCGATAGTGGGCGGGGTAGTCAACTACACGAAAACAATAGAAGCGCTACTGCGAGTTTTAAAATTTAGGCTGCCATGTGAGTGGAAAAGTATAGCTATATAATTACTTGGTAAGTTACTTATATGAAATGGAATGTTTACTCAGGGCAGGTGGGACTCCCTCCTACTGGATGGTAGTCAACTGCTTAAACACCTTGTTCAAAAGTTTAATGGCTGTTCCAGCTTTGCTAAAGTAATTCCTTATGTAAAGGACCTCAGGTTTGTGTAGTTAGGAAAAATACAATTGCTCCGACACGATATACAAACCGTCGATCCTTTACAATAGGAATTACTTTCAGCGTAGGCTGGAAACGGCTGTTAAACTCTTGAGCAAGGTGGTTAGATAGTAACTACTGCCAGGTAGGTGGGAATACCCGCCTGCCCGGATGTAAACATTCCAGTTTGCTTTCGGCTGTCATGCGTTGCAGACATGGTTTCGGATCTCCTTGCCTGACTGTCGTTAAGCTCTTATTATCCCGGTGGGATCTTAATGTATTTTGTGGATATGTTACATGTGTTTGATATTAATACAAACCCACGATTTGTGATAACCTTGCATAGCTGTTGTTCCTCTGCGCTGTGTCTTGGGTTGACAGCCAAGGGCGTATTTAAAGGAGCGTAACCGAGTGGTAATGCTTCTCTCCAGTAGCCCTTTATTTTGATACTGAAGGTGTTCCCCTGTACAATCAGAAATATTAGATTGGGACGTAATATCTTCACTCCCCTACATTGATTGGGACATAAGAGTTCACTTCCCTTCTTGGGCTCCCGCCCTCCATGTACAAGGGCATGACTACTTCCTTCCAACTTGTGCTGAGTGTTGTTTTCACCGCCTGCGCTTAGAGAGTTGTGGGGCAGGTGGGAGGTTGCGGTCGTCATCTGTAAGTTACGCCTCCACGGCGCCCTTTGTGGCCTCCCCTCGATCCTTTTCTCTCCCCGTAGGACTCCTGAGGTGAATCTCTTCCCTGCTTCTTCTGGTGTTCAAACCGATAGGATCTCTCCTTCGGTAGAGGTCTCTCTCCTTTGCCCTCTTCGCTTGCATATCGGGCGAAGACCACAAGGGGAGGGGGTGGGGGCAGGCGGTTGGGTGATCTCTTCTTGGGTACCTCCTCTCGCTGCGTAGGGCAGTTCCCCTCATAGCGAGAGGAGTTTCCCTCTCTAATTATCTTTGCTTTTTCTTTCAGGTTGACAGTGAGCATCGCAGACACAGCAGTAGTTGGCTGAATATCTCGGGATATCTCACATGAAGGAGTCCCGATGTTCATTAGTGTTGCTTTGGGATTGACCACAATACCTGGCTGGATGACAAAGTTCCACGTCGGGATCATTCCAACTCTGTTCCCGCCAATGTGGATCAATCGCTGTCATTGCTGGCCTTCATGTATGCTGTGGCAATGCCTCTGGCATATCTGTGGTCCATCTGCTCCTGCTGTTCCCTGTGTTATGCTCCTGTTAATTCGACGACAGTCTCTGGGCGACTCTTCCTGATCTCCTGCCACAGCTGTCCTGATCGTTCCTGTCGCTTCTGGTGACGTTCATGTGACATTCCTGGCTGTTGCAGTAGCTCCTGCCTTCCGAACCGCTTCCGTAGCCCCTGCATCGGTTGTCCTGATCGTGCCTGCTGCTTCTCCTGGTGGTCGTGCATGGGGCCACTTCCGTTGTGTTTCTGCCAGCTGCCCTGGAGGTGACGATGTCAGCCATCCTGTAGAAGATGTGGGAGTGAAGGTGAAGGAAGTCGCCTTGTAGAAGTGACGTTCCTGGCCGTTGCAGTAGCTTCTGCCTCCCAAACCACTGCCGTAGCTCCTGCATCGGCTGTCCTGATCATGCCTGCCGCTTCTTCTAGCAGTTGTGCCCGGGGCGGCTTTCGTTGTGTTCCTGCTAGTTGCCCCGGAGGTTACGATGTCCGCCATCTTGTAGATGTAGGCATGAAGGTGAAGGAAGTCACCCTGTGGAAAGTGACGTTCCTGGCCGTTGCAGTAGCTCCTGCCTTCCAAATCTCTGCCATAGCTCTTGCATCAGCTGTCCTGATGATGCCTGCTGCTTCTCATGGTGGTCGTGTCCTGGGCCGCTTCCGTTGTGTTCCTGCCTGACTGGCCTGGAGGTTACCATGTTTCGTGTCTACCATCCTGTAGAAGATGTCGGAGTGGAGGTGAAGGAAGTCGCCCTGTGGAAATAGGCGCCGTCTTCTTCATCTTATCTTTGATTTTGTCTTCTGCTGCATCTTCCCTTCCTCTCCTGAGGTCCAAGGGGGTCCCGAGAATCGGATAGACCTCCGTCGGTCGAAGGAGAGGAAGGCTGGTTCTTCCCCTTGATGCCCTTGGACGTCTAGGGACTGCCTCCTTCCAAGGAGGCAGTGGGTCTCATGTTGGCTCTTCCTGACCTTTGGGTTAGGAAACCGATTTGCATAGTCCTGGGTTCTGTGTTTCGGGAGCTGCGGGCACGCAGACCTCGGTTTGCAATCCCGTTCCCAGTCCTAGAGGTTCCGCCTCTAAGATGGGGTCTACTTCGGGCGCTCGTTCGCGAGCTGCTCCGAGCGCTCGAGATTCTATGGAATATCGAGTATCCTGATCTGGTCTGGAGAGTATTTCCTCGGCCCAGTTCGGGAGCAGTGCGAGAGAAAGGGCCGAGGCACCCAGGTGTCTCAGCTCCTCCCGCCAGTACCACAAGCACTCCGAGTGCTTGCCAGTGCTCGGTTGGGTTCCCAGCCTGGTGTCTCGATCCTATCGGTTTGAACACCAGAAGAAGCAGGGAAGAGATTCCCCTCAGGAGTCCTGCGGGACTTCTAAGGGACTGACTCTTCCGGGAGACAAGTTTCTCTCAGAGGGCGGGAACTGATTTGCATTCTCCTGTTGGGTCTGGCTTTTCAGGGGCCATGAGAGTGCGACCTCGAGAGGCTGTGCCCTCGTTGCCAGTCTTGGAAGTCTGCGTCTAAGACTGGCTCTGTGCCTGGCTCTTTCGATCTCTTAGGAAACTGAAAGCAGCCGCTCCTGATTTTTGGGAGTCTTGTGGGTAGCTCGAATTCTGTGAATCACGAGTGCTCTCCTGACGAGAGGCACAGGACGAGAGAAAGTGCCGAGACACCAGGTGTCTTAGTGCCGAGATGCCAGGTGTCTGGGTGCTGAGATGCCAGGTATCTCGATACTGTCCGCCAGCTGCTTCAGTTGCTCGGCCGGTTTTCATACTTATGTCTTGAACCTTAGGGTTCGAGCATGCAGGAAAGCAGACACAGAATTCCCCTTTGAACCTTCTTTTCGAGGGGCCTCGGCCTCGGAGTTTAGAGTTCGGGAAACTAGCAATAGTTCATGACAGACGAGTTCCGTCCTGTCCAGTTCCGATTGTGTTTGTGAGATCGGTTTGGCTCGGCTTGGGCCCTGGTTATGTTTACGAGACTTGCTTGGCTCGGCTCGCTCAGCTTGCTAGCCCTGCCCAGCCCTTGGTCGTGCTTGCGAGACTGGCTCGGCTCAGCTCGGCTCGCCCCGCCTGCCTCCCGTCCACCGCATACCTCCTAGTCTGGATCACATTCGCGTGATCTGCTTGGCTCGGCCCCACTTGGTTTTTTCTTAATCG